>NC_089263.1:37916580-38117678 GCF_963930625.1 Muntiacus reevesi
ATGCTATATTCAGCAGACAGTGAACAGGGAGGAACCAGAGGCCTGGAAGGAGAGGTGATGCCAGATTGCGGCCAGGCTTCAGAAGCTTACTTATGTCGATGGTCTGCAGAGGGAACGGACTGCAGAGGCATCAGCTGGAAAGAGTTACAAGGGTTCTAACAGTGAGAAAAGGAGAGAAAACAGTGAGAAAAGGAGAGAAAACAAATGTCTGCTACAGACTTGACAACTTATGTGATGAGAAGTTACTGAGAAAACAGTCAATGGTGACACTGAGCCTTAAATCTGACTGGTAACCTGTTGGTTCCATCAAGGATAGCTGTGACCAGCAGGTGTGAGCTGAGTTGGAGGAAGAGTGGATTCTTCTGTTCTGGATATATTGCACCAAGAGTCCCAGTGGGATATCTAAGCAGAAATACCAGCAACTGGTTAGAAATGTTTTTCAGGAATGGAGAAGTCACCCACCATGCAGGCAGGGAGTGAAAAGGTCACCAGCAGAGACAGTATAGAGGCCAACTGGAGGTCTTCTGAGGGATGGAAGAGTCATGGTCGAAGAGGAGGCAGCAGTTCAGTGGAAGCTAAGGAGAAAGTGATGTCCAAATGGGACAATTTTAAAACCACTATTAGATATTGCAAAGATGACTATGAAGTAGGACATGGACTGAGAAATAATAGCTAACATTTATCACACACATAGCACAACATCTGACTATGTCAAACAATTTATGTGTACGATCTCTTTTATTCCTGACACCAAACCACAAGTAGATTCTACTGCCATCGTACAGATGAAAAAAACTAAGGCTTTCAGAATTTAAGGGAATTGTCCAAGGACATAGTGCTAGTTGTTACTGGCAAATCAGGGCGGCTGGACACCAATGATCATTTTCTCACAGTTAACCAATTCTTTGGGCTCATATGCCCGATTGCTGTGAGGTTTCTTTGGCTAAAATATCCTCAAAACCAGCCCTCAAAGTTCAGTTCCAGAACCATCATTCCCAGAAAGTCTTCTCTAATATTCTTCTTTATAGCATTCACAGCATCTACTCTTCAAGATGCAGAAGACCAGTAAGTTTTAGGTAACGTCCCATGTTATGCACCAACAATTTTAGTGCATTGTTCTCTCCTCAAATAAGTACCTGGCGCCTTCAGACAGAGATTTATCACTTTGTATACTTTCACTATATCCTACAAAGCAACTTGTGACAGGTGTGGTAATTTCAGTGAAGAAGTATTTGTTGTGAATTAACTCATGACTCCAGACTCTAAAAAAAATCAGAACTGGGTTGAGAGTCAAGGGTGCAGAAACATTTTCAGTTACATGGATTCACCAGGGTGGTTCTAAGAGAGCAGTAAGATATTCTCAGCCCACCAAAAAGCCAGAATGGACAGTGACTAAGAACAAAAGACCCTGTTCATTGGTTAGGGCTGAAGAGGACTGCTCTGAGCTAGAAGATCTGAAAATACACCTGGCTTCTCAGTTATCACACCACTGAGACTGTTAGCAAACTAAGGCAGACGATCTTTCCAACTGATGAGACATTTAAGCTTACTTTAGAAGACTTTCTTGCCTTTCGTTCTTTGATCTCTGAAATATGAAAGAATTTTTTCCCCTTTCTAGAGAGTATTCTACAAAAAAAAGTCTCTCAAACAAAAGCATTATTTATTCATTTATTTTATTTTTTGTTAAAAAAAAGAAAGATGGAGTCCTTTTATAAAGAAGATTTAGACCAACTCCAAAGTGTAAACCCCTCCAATTCCTTGGGTCGTATCCATCTGGCAGCACTTCTCAAGCACAGATTCAACGTGACTTCTTTCTCACTCAAAGAGCAAAGGAGCAGTCCATTAGGCAGAAGCCTGCCTGCTACTGGGACTACATGTGTACTCAGTCACTCAGTTGTGACTGATTCTTTGTGACCCCATGGACTGTAGCCCACCAGGCTCCTCTGTCCACGGGATTTCCCAGGCAAGAATACTGCAGTGGGTTGTCATGCCCTCCTCCAGGGAATCTTCCCAAGCCAGGGACTGAATCAACGTCTCTAGTGTCTCCTGTACTGGCAGGCAATCCTTTACCACTGAGCCACCTGAAGCCCCTTGGGACACCTTATCTGTATCCAGAATATCCAACTTGATGACTGCTAAAAGTACATCTTCTTCCTGCTTTGAGAGCTTGTTTTCAGCTTGTTTAAATATCCTCCATCTACAACGTTATTCCAAACGTACTTGAGAAAGCAAATGCCAAAGTAAATGCATTTAAAAACGCTGTTCCTTTCATCATCTGCAATGGAACTTCAGCTTGATAGAATTGACAGGATACCACACAGAAATATTGAAAAGGTTTATTTGGTTAAGAAAAAAAGACTATAGCAAAGAAGCTTTTTACCACTGAACTTTCCTTATACACGGTTAAGTTTTTATCTTAAATTTTTCTGTAAATCATCAGTATTTTTCTCTCTGAAATATTAAACACAATAACGTTCTTACAAAAATACAGCTTATATCCTCTCCAAGGGAAAAAGTCAAGCGTTCCTTTAATTGCATGGAAATGAATCTGGTATTAGAAACTATTATGACAAGAGGATCACCTTACTTAGCTTTAGCTCCATTTTGTTCAAATGAACAAAAATGTGGGTGGTTAAAATTTCTAATTCTGTGATCAACATTCTGATATATTTTTCAAGAAAGGTGATAAAGCTTTGGAAGCAAACAGCATTCTTTGTGGATCTTTAATACTTTAGAAAGATGGATAGCTATAATTCAGAAAATCAGATGTATCTTTATGCTCACTCTGTGTGTGTGCTAACAGTCTTTTCTCTCCAATACTGGACCAGCTAACTATAACTCAAACTTCAGATGTTTATTCTTAGGGGAAAAATGTTTCTATTTTGGACTGTGTAGCTCTCATCAGCATTTAGTTTTAGAAATAGAAACTTTTTAAACTCAGAATTTCTAACAGTAAGACAGATTCTCATTTTGATGATGACAGCTGATTTGGGGGAAATTTTTATTTCCATTTTAAAGTCTTCAAAGACACACACATAATAACTTTCCACAGTAACAATATTAACGGGGGGAAGACACAATGCAGTTTTGGACATGGTTTGTACAATTATTCAAGGGGCTTCCTATTTCATCAATTTTGTGAAATGGGACACAGAGCTCCTGTTCCACTGGTGGCCTGAAGCTTCCTTTACTTTAATTTGAATCCTTTGGGGTTCTTTCTTGAGTAGAGAGTTGCTCCCTAATTTAACTGGTGACATGCTTGCTTGACATGCCTGACTCTGATTAAGTGGACCGGCAAACACCAGGATTCCCACAAGGTTTCTTGATGAGGCACTTAGGGGACTGACTACAGGCAGTGTGGTCAGCTGGGAGATGGCTGGGGCGCTTTAGGCTGGTACTTCACAATCCAACATGATATCCAGCTATCTTCATTAGTCAACTGTGACAAATATGCTTTTGTAGTCTTCTTGACACTCAGGGTGCTCTAAGCATCCAGTTCTCATGGCTGGATCTTTTTCCCATTTTTCGTACTAGGATACAGACAATCCCCTCTAAATCTGTTGCCTGATGTTTGTACCAGGTTTCGCTTCATTGGTTAAACCACAAACTCTAATCAGGGGCTGGGGCCCTGCTACTATCTGACAGATGGTCTGGATTCCAAGTCAAGGGCTTTGTCTATACACTGTAACTCTACTAGCCAATTACCAGTTGTGTGACCTTGGTTGGATTCATAAACAGCTCTGACAGTCTTTTCACCTGTAAAAATGGAAATTATCATCACTTACCTAACAGAGTATTTTGAGGATTCTTTGTAACATGATTAAGGATAATTTGGTACTCAAGTAAACACTCAAGAAGCAAATCCATTATCATTAGTGTTCTTTCTACCTGAGGTTCAACAGGGCTGATGCTGACCACAACACAGAACTTAACCACCCAGTGGACTGTAAAGAATATGCCACAGTATTGGTTTCCCTGGTAACTAACCGGTAAAGAATCTGCCTGCAATGTGGGAGACCTGGGTTCAATCCTTGGCTTGGGAAGATCCCCTGGAGACGGGAACAGCGACCCACTCTAGTATTTTTGCCTGGAGAATTCCAAGGACAGAGGAGCTTGGCAGGCTACAGTCCATGGGGTTACAAAGACTCAGACACGATTGAGCGACTTTCACTTTCACTCTCATTGTTGTCAGAGCCTTTTTACCAATTCCTAAAGCTCAGACTCTTTTTACTTTATTCTCCAGAGCGTGTCCTTCACCACCTCCTGCCTTCACCACCTCCAGCCTAAGTCCTGCTGAGGCATTCAGCCACTCCTACTCTTTGGGCATTTCTTGAGGTGGATGTCATCATCTACAACATATTTCTTTTCATAATATGGGCTTAAATTCTTTTTATCAGAATAGAAAACTTCTTGTGTATTCTTAGAAAATGCACCTTAGTCTCTCAGGATGTATGAGAAGTAAAGTACTCAAATTTATTTTACCAGCTGTGTTAGAAGTCCAGTTAAAAGTAGGTGTCTTCATATTTTTGGTGGGAAGAGAAACGGGTTGAGACTAGTAGTGGAGAGAAAAAGGGAATAGGCATTAATTAAGTACATACTTATCTCTTTAGAACAGATTCACAGGCTAGTAAACACCAGAAGCTCAAAATGTTTTGCTAATTTTTTTAAGGTCAACAGTGTGAGGTCCAAGTTCACCTAAGACTCCAGCACAATCAGCTGCAGGAGGCAACGGGGTCCTGAAAGTGGCCACTCCCGGCCTGGGGAGGAGAAGCCGTCTGCAGTGATTACAGCCACCCTGGCACACTACTCGCCACTTTGTGCTACTGTGCTTAGCTGCTTCAGTCGTGTCCGACTCAGCAACCCCACGGACTGCAGCCCACCAGGCTCCTCTGGCCATGGGATTCTCCAGGCAAGGCTACTGCAACGGGTTGCCACGGTCTCCTCTAGGGGATCTTCCCCACCCATGGATCAAAGGGGAGTCTCTTGCATCTCCTGCATTACAGATGGATTCTGTACTGCTGAGCCAGCAAGGAAGCCCACTTGCCACTTTACAGTTACCTTAATACCAGAATTACCATCACTGATTGTATATTCACATGACATTTTCTCCTGATCATTTTCCTGGCTTCTTATGAACTACTTAAGAGTCTAATGTTGAAACCAACCACATTAGCACAATTCACCCCAAATTAGTGCTCAATATCTATCACTGAAATCAGGAAAACATAAACATGCCCTCATAAGCACATCCATTTGTATATCCATTTGCTGTCCTTAAAACTATTTCATATCCATAATTTCATCTGCCCAACATTTATGTTAGTTCCCTATTGCTGCTGTACCACAAACTTAGTGGCTTAGAACAACACACATTTATTATCTTACAGTTTAATAAATCAGAAATCCAAAATAAGTCTCAGTGGGCAAAATCAAGATGTCAGCAAGCAGTTTTCCTCCTTGAGTCCTCAGAGGAGAATCTATTTTCTTGCCTTTCCAGCGTCTAGTGGTGGCAGGCATTCCTCAGCTCATGGTCTCAACTTCCTCCAATTCAGGACACCCTGAATGCTACTTCACAAGCACTAACTTCTAGAATTTAATTAGATCATCTAGCTGCTACATTGTGAGCAGACTGTACAGGATCAAGGGCAGAAGCAGGTAAGTGAGACGATGTTGGCTTGCACCAGTGAAAACAGTAGAGAAAGGGAAATGTGATCAGCACCTAGATATGTGCTGAAAGCAGAATAGACATGATGGACGAGCAGATGGAAGGTATGAAAGAGAGGAAGCAAGTATGACTCCAAATTCATAGGCTGAGCAACAGAGCACAGAGTTGCCATTCACCTAGAAGGGAAGGGTATGAGCCACAGGTCTAGAGAAAGCTAAGAGGAGTCCAGCTGTAGACAGGTTACCTTTGCAAAGCTTATTAGACATTCCAGATGGACATGATGAGGAGGCAGCTGGATAACAGAGTCTGGAGTTCATGGGGGACATCTTCAAACTGGAAAAAGTTCAGAGTGAATCTTTAGGGAAATATCAGAGAATTGGGAGACTGCCAGGCCAGGGAAAGTGGCACATATTATCCCAGATTTTAAAAGGGGGTGAGAAAGTGGGGAAAATGATAGACCAGTAAACTTACAATATAAATTTCTTATTGGATTACTAAACAAGTTAAGAGCACCGAGGAAAACAAAAATAGAGATCAGTTCATGGATTTATGCCAGATAAATTCACTTTGTCATAAAAGTAAGTCTTTTGTAAATGTTCTTTTCAGTATAAACGGGAACATGAGGGCATAAAGCATCTTGTTTTCTGCAAAGCATAGAAAAAAGTGACTTGGGTTAACCAAATAAATTTAAAACCAAAAGAAAACCCCAGGGGTTATATATATCACTGGTAAAGCATTTAGTCATACTCCATAAAACCAGGTACTTGTCTGTATTTGCACATATGTACATGGTTTTTTGGTTTTGCTTTTTTTCCAAATCATTATTTTGGATGAAGAGATGAAACCTGAAGTACATACAAAGTTAGGAAATGCCAGGTGTTTATGAGACATGAAAATTAAGTTTCCCAAGTTATGAAATAAAACATAGATTACAGACTAAAGCTGATTTCTTTGTTTCACACCTTTTACCAGGTTCATACTTTTAGATGTCTATAAAGACTGCTAATAGTTACATGGTTTGGAGTTGATGAAAATTTCTAAAATTAAGATGGTGATGGCCACACAATTTTGTGGCTATACCATTGAATTATACATTTGAAATGACTGAAATTTATGGTATATGAATTATATGTCAATAAAGGTATCTTACATGTCTCTAAGACCTATTGGAAAATAAAAATAAATGAAGTGAATCACTTATATTATCCCAACACATTCTGCTTGAAACATTCAGTTGTTTCAGTCTTTTTGTTTTCTGTCATTTGCCATAGACATACTTGCCATCATTCAGGTATTTCTGAATGATGAAACATGATCTGCAGTTGCAAAGATGAGTATTAACTGACACTCAGCCTCAGTGTTGGGAAGACATAGAGAGTGGCCGTGACAGCACAGTGGGAGATCCATCTGAAGAGTGGCTGCCTGCTCTGGGTGGTGGCTGCCTTGGGATGCTGGGTCCGACCCCCAGGCCCTCTGGATTTTCAAGAAAACCCTGAAATCCAAATTTTATAGGAAATCTCTACACTTTGAAATATTCGCTCTAATTTTCTGGAAAGGACAACATTTTGCTGGATTAATAACGCATGTCTACAGGCTGCATCCAGCCCAGGCACTGCTAGTTTGCTGTCACATTTTGATACGTAGTCAATGAACATAAAAATCATGTGCCCATATTTAAGTTGACTCCTACTCTGACCAGATAATTTAAAACCTCAGTGTCAGGAGCTAAAACATGGGGGGCTGCCTCTTTTGAAAACTATTCTTACATTGTGCTCCTAGGGAGACAGCCACTTTTACTCAGATGACACCAACACAACTCCCAGTGTTACTACTGCATAAGTGAATATATGTACACAGATTAAACATTTAATAAAAAGTTAAAATGTCATGTGAATTACTGTTTTCTGAAATAAAGATGGTCTGTACCACGTATGCAGATATGCTTTTAGCAACATTTTAAATTTCATGAAGCAAAATGTTTTAGGGTAGCCCCCTGATTAACAATATTTTCTCTTACTGCAAACATCTAATTTATTAAAATCTATGTGCAAAATGACTTTGGGGAGAAGGCAATAAGCCTGCAATACGAAATTCTGTTTCATGAATTGGACTAAAGAAATTTTAGGTAATCAGACTTCAGTTCTTTTCCACTTTTTTCTTTTTTTTTACATGATTGTGCTTGAGTTTCTCCAGAAATTTCAGCAAATGTATTTTTAACTTTAACAAACAGTAAGCCTTAATGTATTCCTGTTTGACATAATGTAATTGTAGAACTCCTACAGCTTTCTACTTTTTTGATATTATATAAGAACCCTGTAATTTTATATGCCAGGGAAGACAGAGCACCTGAGAATAAATGCCTATTCAAACTTGTAGAGCAATATGTGAAGATGTACTATGCATTTCTAAAGTAACCTGAGGTCAAAATTCACAAGAAAACAAGAGAAGCTCAAAAAAATTTTACTGAAATATGCCCTTCTGATTATACCTTATATTTAAAAATGTCCTAAAACCTATCATCATTAGTGACATGGGATCTGTCAAGCGTTGATATCTGGAGCAATAACCTAGTGTTTCTTCACATCAAAGATTTGTATATTTGAAACCAAATTTTAGAAAAATTGAAAAAATGACATTCAAAACATAAATAAATGTTTCTAATTACTATTATCTAGATGATAAAATACTATATAAAATCTTTTAAATTACTAAAAGTAAGTAGATATGGTTCCCTAGATGTCATTTTTTAATGGAGAGCAAAGTAACAAGCTTAACCATTTTATTTACAAGGGAAGCTTTTTACAGTTTTGAAATTTCATAAAGCAAGCTTTATCAAGCTCTATCAAGTATGACAGGGAAGAAACATAATAATAAAAAATGATCTATTAAAAGAAATTCCTGATGATAGATAGTTTGGCCTTCTGAATCAATTTCTGCCTTTCTTGGGTGTCAATGAAGTTTCAATGCTACAAGGAAACCTTGGCTTTTCCAATTCCTTTCTAGCTTTCTAACCATGAAAGATTACTGTTAAAACTGGGAGAAGGTCTGCCCTGCTTGTTTGAGGAACTTCATCCTAACCCTCTGCATAAAAGTATGCAGAGCCGCCTGACAATGCAAAAGACTTCCAGACACAGTTCCACCCAGTATCTTTAACTGTTGACTAGTTTGTGAGCTGACTGCTGGTTTGTGAGTCCTGACAGTCGATTTAATCATGATCCACTTGCCCTAAAGTCAAAGACAAAATCAACAGCAGCTAGGACTCCATAAATAAATCACAAAAAACACAAAGTTCAGCCTGCAATGTCCTCATGAAGTAAAAGAAATTTTGTATGGGACGAGTGAGGAAGGTCTTTTCCTGTTAGATGCTCAAGTTCAACCATAGATTTATGTGGTCAAGTACAGCCTTTGACAAAGTGCATAACCAAGGATTTGTTTACTTTTTTCACTTAATTTAATGTTAATACTTCCATGTCCTTAAAAACAGATCTCTTCCATTCTACCTTCTATTAAATAATATTTCCTGGTAATGAAGTACCAAAATTTATTTGGTTATTGAGCACTTATTATAGTGGATTCCTAATTGGTTGTGAAAAACCTTGAAAGAGTATTTCTACACGCAAAAATATTAACTAAAGGATGTATTGCTAGAAGCAGAATAATTTGATCAGTGAGTTTACTTTGTAAGGATGTTAAAAGGAACTACCAAGTTACCACCAAAATAAGTTTACCATTTTGTTTTCCAACCAACAGTACATGAGGTTACATATTTCTCTCAAGCATTACCTGTACTGGACATTGTGGAGCATCTAAGTTTTGAGAATCTGCTAGGTGAAGACTATATTATATTAATCTGCATTTCTTTGATTAAAAATGCAAAAGAAATCTGTTGCATTTCTATACACTAACAACAAAACAACAGAAAGAGAAATTCAAGAAGCAATTCCACTTACCATTGCATCAAAAAGCATAAAATACCTAGGAATAAACCTACCTAAGGAGACAAAGACCTATACTCCAAAAAACTGTAAGATGCTGATGAAAGAAATTGAAGACATAAACAGATGAAAAGATATGCCATCTTCATGGGCTAGAGGAATCAATATTGTCAAAATGGCTATACTACCAAAGGAAACCTACAGATACAATGCAACCCCTATCAAATTATCAATGGCATTTTTCATTGAACTAGAGCAAAAAAAGAAATCTCGAAATTTGTATGGAGACACAAAAGACCCTGAAGAGCCAAAGCAATCTTGAAAAAGAAAAACAGAGTTGGAGGAATCAGGCTCCCTGACTTCAGACTATACTACAAAGCTACAGCCATCAAAACAGTATGGTGCTGGCACAAAAACAGAAATACAGATCAGTGGAACAGGATAGAAAACCCAGACATTAGCCCATGCACCTATGGTCAATTAATCTATGACAAAAGAGACAAGAATACACAATGTTGGAAAGATAGCCTCTTCAATAAATGGTGCTGAGAAAACTGGACAGATACATGTAAAAAGTGAAATTAGATCATTCTTTAACTCCATACACAAAAATAAGCTCAAACTGAATTAAAGACCTAAATGTGAGACCGGATACAATAAAATTCCTAGAGGAAAACATGGACAGAACACTCTCTGACATAAATCACAGCAATATCTTTATCAATTCATCTCCCAGAAAAATGGAAAAACAAATAAAAGTAAACAAATATGACTTACTTAAAAGCTTTTGCACAGCAAAGAAAACAATAAACAAAATGAAAAGACAACCCACAGACCGGGAGAAAATAATTATAAATGATGTGACCAGTAAGGGGTTAGTCTCCAAAATTCACAAACAGCTTACAATGCTCAACAGTATCAAAACAAACAGCCCACTCAAAAAATGGGCAGAAGACCTGAAGAGAGATTTTTCCAAAGAGGACATACAGATGTCCAATAGGCACATGAAAAGATGTTCAACATCGCTAGTCATTAGAGAAATGCAAATCAAATCTACAATATCACCTCACATCAGTCAGAATGGCTATCATCAAAAAATCCACAAACAACAAATGCTGGAGAGGGTGTGGAGAGAAAGGGCCCCTCCTACACTGTTTGTGGGAATGTAAATTGGTACAGCCACTATGGAGAACAGTATGGAATTTCCTTAAAACATTAAAAAATAGAGCTACCATATGACCCTGCAATCTTACTCCTGGGCATGTATCTGGAGAAAAGCATGATCTGAAAGGATACATGCACTGCAATGTTCACTACAGCACTGTTTATAATAGTCAAGACATGGAAGCAACTTAATCCAATCAACAGATGAATAGATAAATAATATGTGGTACATATATACAATGGACTGTTACCCAACCATTAAAAAGAATGAAATAAGGCCATTTGCAGCAATAGAGATAGATCTAGAGAGTGTCATACTCTGTGAAGTAAATCAGACACAGGATGAGAAATATCATATGACATCCTCTATGTGTGGAATCTAAAAAGAAATGATACACATGAACTTACTTGCAAAACAGAAAGAGACTCACAGACTTGAAAACCAAACTTATGGTTGTAGGGTCGGACAGAGGGTGGTGAAAGGGATAGTTAGGGAATTTGGAACTTTCACGTACACTCTGCTATATTCAAAATGGATGACCAGCAAGAACCTATTTTATAGCACATGGAACTCTACACAATGCCATGTGGCAGCCTGGATGGGAGGGGGATTTGGGGGAGAATAGATACATGTATGTGTGGCTGAGTCCCTTCACTGCTCACCTGAAATTACCATAACACTGTAAATTGGCTATACTCCAATACAAAATAAACTGTTTAAAGTCTGAAAAAAAATGAGCTTGGTCATCATTTCAAATGTTTATTAATAGTCTCCCACTTGTATTCATGTACTTTAATTCTTCTTTTGTGACTTGTCTAGGTCTTTTCAGTTAATTAATTTCACTTGTGATTTCTGAAGGAGCTCTACAAAAATACAAACTCTCAATCGTTTGTCTATTATGGCAGAACATTCACTGATTCTTGTATTAGTGTTTTATATGTATGGCTTTTTAAATTATTCAGAAGTTAAATATTTTAGTAAGTTTGAATTTGATAACAACTTCCCTTATGGATTTAGAGTACCTTGTCACACTTTAGAAGGCTTCACCTATAATTTATAGATTTGCTTCTTTGCTTTTGACTAGTTTAGAATTTATTTTCTAAGTGGATATCCAATTGTTCCAACATCACTTATTGTATAATCTACTTTTTTACTATTTAATCAAAATTATATTAATTTTTTCTATACAAATGTTTCTTCTTGATTTTATTTTTCTACTTATTTGCCTATCTATAAGTTAAAATCACACCATTTTAATTATTTAGATGTATAGAATGTTTTGATATCTGGAAGAGTAAGCACCCTGCCCCTCTATTATAATTTTCTTTTACAAGGCATTTTATAATTTTATTATGAAAACTTTTAAGCCTGAAGAAAGAACAATACAGGAAACTTTCATTCCCAACATCAGATTCAAAAAGTATCAGGATTTTGCGACATTTGCTTCACAACTACTCCTTTCAATTCTTTTTTTTTAACCTCTGCTGCAGTACTTTAAAGCAGATTCCACACATTTCATAATTACAGTTGAAGTATTCTTGAGCATATTTCTTAAAACAAAAAATGACATTTTCATACATAAGAGGAGAAGGAAATGGCAACCCACTCCAGTACTCTTGCCTAGAGAATCCTGTGGACAGAGGAGCCTGGTGGGCTGCTGTCCACAGAGTCAGACACGACTGACTCGACTTAGCACGCATAGCATTGGAGAAGGAAATGGCAACCCATACCAGTATTCTTTCCTGAGACTCCCAGGGACGGAGGAGCCTGGTCGGCTGCCGTCTATGGGGTCGCACAGAGTCGGACACGACTGAAGAGACTCAGCAGCAGCAGCAGCATACATAAGAACAAATGCTATAATAACATCTAAATGAAACTAACAACAGCTACATTTCTTCATTATTTTCACTCCACAAACAAACATCTCCAATAGTTTCAAGATTGCTTTTTACAATTGATTAATCTGAAGAGGTCCAAACAAGTTCAATACATCACACGTGGTTGAAAAATTGTCGAGGGCAGATCCCCCTCCTCTTCCTTTCCTTCCTTCTTCTCTTTCTCCCTTCTTTCACACCACTGACAGGCTGAAGAAGCCTAACTGCTTCTACATCTTGTTTCCTCATTTAACTTACTCTTCTTTATCGCATGTTGCTTATTAAGAAAAGTTAGCTCTGGAGGCTTGGTTGGACTCAGGTTCAACTCTGTTGGCAAGAACACTTTATGCTCATGTCATAGTTAATTTTTATTAATTTATTTTTTAATTGAAAGATAATTGTTGTACAGAATTTTTTTGTTTTCTGTCAAATCAGCAATCCCACTCCTAGGCATGTACCCTGAGGAAACCATGTCATAGTTAATTTTTATATGGCAACTTGGCTAGGCCATAGTACCCAGATAGTTGAGCCAACATTTATTTTAGATGTTTCTATAAAGGCATTTTAAAGGTGAAACTAACATTAACATCAGTAGACTCTGAGTAGAGCAGATTATTCTTTATTAATGCAGAGGCTCTCACAATGTGGTCCTCAGACCAGGAGCAGCATCACTTGGAAACTTGTTAGAAATGTATGTTGGCCATATGGCCATACCTTATATGCACTAAATCAGAGATACTGGGGGTGAAGCCCAACAATTTTTTTTTAAACAAGTTCCCTGGGAGATTTTGAAGCACACTACAATTTTTAGAACCAATGCCGTAATGGTTTCATCCATTGGTGAACATTTCCTGAATCAGTTATCTCATTAGAGGCTGCAAAATAGTGATTTTAATTCTAACATTCATTCTATTCTGTTAGTTGGAAAATTTATATAAAGAATATCTTTTTCTCATAAACTGGTGCTATTTGGCTACTTTGCAATGCAGTTTGTATAGGGAAGGCAAAATAAATTCTTAATTTTTTCCTTTTCACTTGCTATTATTTTCAATTAATTAATTAGCACTCTATTTCCAGTAGTGTTCAATAAGTATCTGCTTTTCTTTTTCACTCTGTTTTAAATATCATGAGCTCACAGATTTGTATTTATTCAATGTTTCCATCAATTTCACTTATTTCTTTTTGATGCTTAAATTGTGACACCTTTACTCAACGGGAGACTCTTCATGTTGGCTCCTGTATCTTTTCGACAAGACTCACTAGGTTTTGATGACTTCTTTACTTCCTGGCACAACAAAATATCACAGGCTCATCTTGTATATTTCCTGTCTTAAATATAAATTCTTCAACCTTCTGAGAATCACATAAGAAGGCCATAATCGGAACAGGCATATTCTTGCACATTTTCCCTTCCAATTCAGCTTTTTCAGATTAAATTAGTCTTTTAAACATTACAAATTGTGTTTAGATTGCAATGAACACATGGTGACTCTAGGAAGAATGGAAATATTTATTTTATTGATACTTCCTATCTAGGAATATGAAACTATCTCTTTTGCTCTTCTTTTAATGTCTTCTAGCAATGTATAGTTGCTTTCTTTTAGAAGCATTAACATTTCTAAGGTGCAATTCTATGTACTTTATGGATTTTTCTCACGATTTATGATTTATTATCTCACCTTATTTTAAACACTAATCACTCAAGAATTTTTCAGCTAAATTCCTTAGACTTAACTATTAGAGAATGAATTGTGTTTTTTTTTCCATTTTTATTAGTTGGAGGCTAATTACTTTACAATATTGTAGTGGCTTTTGTCATACATTGACCTGAATCAGCCATGGATTTACATGTATTCCCCATCCCGATCCCCCCTCCCACCTCCCTCTCTACCCGATCCCTCTGGGTCTTCCCAGTGCACCAGGCCCGAGCACTGGTCTCATGCATCCAGCCTGGGCTGGTGATCTGTTTCACCCTTGAGAGTATGCATGTTCCGATGCTGTTCTCTCTAAACATCCCACCCTCGCCTTCTCCCACAGAGTCCAAAAGTCTGTTCTGTACATCTGTGTCTCTTTTCTGTTTCGCTAGCTTTGTTTTTAATATTTACTTACAAATTGTTTTACATATGTCATTAGCTAAGAGCTCTTGTGCAATACTTAATAATGGTGCATTCAGTTAGCCTACTGTGTTTCATTCCAGACTTTTATGAAAATGATTTCTTTTTATTCCACTGTTACATGGTATGCTTGATACAGGTTCCTTAAAATATGTTTTATAAAGTTAAGGAAGTTTATCTTTATTTCTAACTTGCTAGATTTATTGCAAAAAAGGATGCAAAGCTTTTCTAGTACTTGAGCTGATCATATCATTTTTCTCTTTCAAACTATTAACATAAGAAATTACATTAATAAATCTTAAGAAAGCATATACAATCCTTCATTCCTAAAATAAAAATGATGCAGAGTATCCTCTTTAATCTTTGGCAATTCCCTTATTTTACTGTGCTTTTTACATGCTTTTGAGTGGAATTATGAACTCATTATTTCCAAACATTCTTGTATTCTAATAAATGAATTAAAAAATACATATTTTCTTCTTGAGACTGCACTGACAATATCCTGAAAGTACATGATATACAGTGCTCTCTATCATTCATTTCCAAATAGTCTATCGTTTCATTGCTTTTTTTCTTTAACTTTTATTTCTAGTGTAATATTCTAAAATTTCCAAGTTGATAAATTTTGTTTGTCCTTTAGATTTTTGTTTTACCTTACTGCACTGAGGTTATAGTGGAACATAGCCTGGCTGGTTTCTACTTGGAGGAATTTATTAAGATTTTCTTTGCTATGTGGTCAATCCCTGAATTTTTTCCCCATAGGTTTTTGATCATCCTTTGCCTGTGCTTTCTCTTAAGCTACTTCATCTCCATTTACTGATTTCCAGCTCATGAAGCTATCTATCATTTAAATCCAGAAGTCTGCCACCACTTTTCATGCAAAAACGATGATAATGTTTATGACTGCGTCTTCAAGACTGGACTAAAGTTAATGTCTCCTTTTTATTTTCTGCCTTTCATCTGTCAAAAAATCTACTTCATCTCTGTGAAGCCCCCCACTATATCAAGTATGCTAATTAAGTTTTGTCACCACTGCTTTGGTATGCAGATCATGCAGAGTGCTACATGTGAATCATCATACTCAACTGGATTTGAGGGAATTTCCAGTGCTCTTACCTGAAATTAGTATATAAATATCTATGAGCTCTAATACATAAAACAAAGATAGAGTGAGAAAGAAAAAATAAATACCTTTTAAACACCACTGGAAATAATTAGAGCACCAACTAATTATTGTACACACACATGTACATAAACATGCACGCACAGACTCACACACAATTCAGTCCATTCAATTTTTGTCCTGTCAAAGCTAAAGACGCAATATTATTCCATCAAGAATATCATATCACTGCATTAACATGTATAAGTTAAGAAAAAAAGAAGGCTTTGCTTTGGCAAGAATGGCAAATCTCTGCTGCAAAAGGATCAAAACACACTGCACTTCAAAACTACACGGTGCTACAGCCAAATCCTCTGAATTTTATTAACAGGTTATCCTTAAAGAGGATAATGCCAATAATGCAATCTCAAAACAATGCTTAAGTATTTCCCTTAAGTATTTCCCAGAATAAAGCTTATTTCCAACTTCTTGCCTCTTTAATCCTTATATTCTAAAGATCATAAGAAATTTAAAAGTTCTTAGAGCAAGTGAAATTGTTTATGAAAGACCCCCATGGTATTTCCTTATACACTAATACCCTTAATCCTCTCTTCACCAAACCTTTATCCTCTAGGTGAACACAAAAGTCTATCCTCTTATCTTTATTTCTTCTTTTATATTTCATCTACTTTCTGTCTCTAAAACTGTGCCTATTGTAGACATTTCATATAAATGAAATTTCATATAAACCATGCAATATGCCACACTCCCGTCTAGTTTCTTTCATTTAGGATAATGGCTTCAAAGTTCATTTAAGATACAGCATGTATAGCACTTCATGCATTTTTATGACTATGTATAATATCCTATGAATGGATATACCACTTTGTGTTTATCTATTCATCATTTAATGAAATTTTTGCTTTCTATTTTTTGACTTTGGCGAATAATGCTGCTATGAATAATTGTGTACAAGACCTTGCAGGAACTAGTTTTCTCTTGGGTTTATGCCTAGGAGCAGAATTGCTGGGAAATTCTGAGGAACTGCTAAATTCTTTTCCAACGCAGCTGCACCATTTTACATTTTCATTAGCAAAACATGAAGGTTCCAATTTTTCTACATCTTTGTAGAAAATGTGTTACTGCCTGTTTGATTATGGCCATTCTAGTGGGTACGAAGTGTTACCTCACGTGGTTGTGGTTTGCATTTCCCTAAAGACAGATGATGCTGAGCATCTTTTCACGTGCTTACTGGTCATTTATGTAACCTCTTTGAAATTTCTACTCAAATTTTTGCCCATTTTTAAAATTTGATTCCCCCATGTCCTTTTAAGCCTTTTAACTTCAATTGAGGCTCTTTTGAGCCTATTAACATTAATGAAAACTTACTCTACTTGTTCACTAATGAGTGCTTTTTAGGAACACTGTTGTTAGATGCTATTCAAGTTATGAATTAAAAAAAAAACTCACACAAATACTCATTTGAAAAGTTTCATTTGGGGTTGACAAGTAATAATGCTAATGTTCTAAACTGATTATCATCTGTATCATATTTAAATTCAAATCTGACCCAAGTGCCTATGATGATAATCAGTGCAGAAGTTTAATATCGTCAACAATAATTATTTAGTGCACACTTACTGCCATATGGTACACAAGACTCTGAAGATAATAAAAGAAAAAAGTTAAAAAAACATGCTAAGAAGTTGACAGCAGTCTCATATAATCTTTACCAACAGTTCTATAATATTACTAAATTTAAAATTAGATAACCATGGCCCCCTTACTCAGAGTAGCATTTACTTTAAAACCAATAAACATGTTCTAAACAGAGTGTTAATGAAAGGAGCACCTGAGAGAGAGGGTCGCTTAACCCAAATCTGGTGTTTCAGGTATGATTTCCAGGAGGAACATGCATATGCCAAGTCATAAAAGATGAAGAGAAGTTGGCCAGGCCAGTCAAAAGAGAATGGAGAGGCATACGAAAAGCACAGGTTGTAAGGCTATTAGGTATGAAGGGGCACTGGAAGTAAGACAGGATATTATAAACATGGGAAGAAATGAAAGAATTTCCATATACATGTCTATATTCTCGAGTGGGTAGGGAGTGCAATGGCAGGCTATGTGGCCGGAGAAATAAGCAGAAGGCAAATCACAGTTTTCTAAGACACGTAGGAGGATTTATCCTTGTACTACTGAAGGGTATTATAGAGAAGAATGGCATGATCCAGTTTAGGCTTTAGAATTTATTAGGGTTGTGTGATGGAAGAGAATGGATGAGAGGGGACAAGATTAGAGGCAAGGAAACCAATTAGGAAACTATTCTGATGATATAGGTGGGCAACTATTGTGACCTGAACTAGAAAACAGTAAGAGATGCAGATACTTAGTAAAAGGTAATGTCCACAGAACTCGCCAATTTATTATGTTCATTCATTCATTTATTCAACTTACATTTATTGTGCTTACCCAGGCTCTGCTCTAGGCAGTGGGGATAAAACAAAGAAAGAAATTGTACCTGTAAAGTGAAAAAATAAAACAAGCCTAGAATAGAGGAGACTTTAGGGGATCAAATATTTAAAGGATAACATTAAAATGTGTAATTAGGAGTATTTTGCAAGTCTTCAGTAGGGAAATTTAAATAATTTAGAGAGTTGAGGTAACTACTAGGGTTTGATCTGGCAAGTCTTTGTTTTAGTGACTATCGCTATGTGAAAGTGAAAGCGTTAGTCACTCAGTCATGTCTGACTCTTTGAGACCTCATGCGCCTTAGCCTCTCAAGCTCTTCTGTCCATGGAGTCCTCCAGGCAATAATACTGGAGTGGGTAGCCATTCCCTTCTCCAGGGGATCTTCCAGATCCAGGGATCAAACCCAGGTCTCTTGTACTGCAGGCAGATTCTTTATCATCTGAGCTACCAGAGAAGCCAGATTATTGTTGCAAATATGTAAATATTTGAAATTTCTTCAAGTATTTCAAAATTTATATGGTGGTCATGATGTCAAACATATTTTAGCTTTCTGTCCTTAACTATTAGTCTCAGTAAGATAAAGACATAAAGTATATTTGTATAATGTTTATTTTACAAAAACTATAGGTCTTTAAACTGAGGTAAAGCTACAATAACTTCTTTTACAGCAAGATAATAAACATTTATATATTTATTCCAAGATATGTATTTACACAACTTAACCTTTCCTGTAGTATTAACGTGTCAAGTTTCTTCAATTTGCACTACAATACTTGAAAAAAATGCTATTAAGCAAAGTTTCTTTTTATGGTAAATTCAGACCTAAAGATGACAGGATCCTTACCCACTGATTAGTACCTGCTACAGAAGCAGACTGTTATAGAATAAAGTCCAAGAAAGTTAGTTTATTCAGTATACAGGGTTTGATTTATCAATTTCACTACTAAGGAATTTAAGGAAGAGATGTATTTTATTCTCCCAAATTAAGGTGAAAAAAATCTCAAAAGTGTAAAAAAATACTTTACAGTTTTCCCTGGCTAAGAACCATACCTACTTAACCATCTCAGAAGAATTCCAATTTAAAAGTTATAAAATATGACCATATAAACAATAAATGCAAGGAGATGATTAACTTAAATTCAGGACCAAAGAAAGGGATCCAGTCAGGGAAGAGGCGCCCAAAGCTTTTCATGTTTATGGTATTTCTCTAACTCTTTGGTGAGAAGGGTGGTATAGTAGACAGAGTTCTCTTCAGAGAAAAAGAATCAACAGAATATAGATATCTGTATCTGTATTTATAACCGTTACCATATGCATGTGTACATGCTCAGTCATGTCTGACTCTCTGCAATCCCATGGACTGCAGCCTGCTAGGCTCCTATGTCTGTGAGATTATCCCAGCAAGAATACCGGAGTGGGTTGCCATTTCCTCCTCCAAGGGATCTTCTTGATTCAAGGATCAAACCCATATCTCCTGCACTGAGGGCGGATTATTCACAACTGAGCCACCAAGGAAGCCCCATCTATATCCATCTCTATTATCTATACATACAAAGAGAGTACTGGATCACACAATTATAGGGGCTAACAAGTCCCAAGATTAGCAATGAGCAAACTGGAGAGCCAATGATGTAGTTCCAATCCAGTCTAAAGGCAGGAGACCAATGTCTCAGCTCAAACATGGTTGGATAGACTGTCCCCTCCTGCCCTGCATTTTTGCTCTAATCAGGACTACACCAGATTAGATGAGGCCAACTCACCCCAGGGAGAGCAATAAACTTTACTCAGTCTATTGACTTAAATTTTAATCTCATCCAGAATAATCTCACCCTCATAGACATACCCACTATCATGTTTAACCAAATATATGGGCACCCACGGCCCATTCAAATTGACATATAAAATTAATCATCATGGTTCACTATACTGGTATTCAGAATTATCTTTTTAAAGTATAAATATTTATGTGTATGTGTATGCTCTTTATATGTTTAGTAGGAAAAACTGAATTCAAAGATACTACTATGAAAGGTGACACTGGAACATGTGTTATCTAATGTATTAATAGTAAAACAAATAGATAAAAATCTAAAACTGGGTTTTGAATAAAAGGAAGAACCACCAAATCTCACAATCACCAAGGTCATGAAAAACAAGGGAAGTCTGAGACACTGGAGCAGACCATATGAGACTGGCAGAAATGTAACAATTGATGCAGTGTGATGCTCTGGACTCGGTCCTGTAGCAGAAACAGGACATTACTGGGAAAATGCTGCTAAGTTCAAACCACTGACCAATGTTGATTTCTCAGTTTTGATAAATGTACCAGGACAATGTAAGATGATAACATTAGAGGAAAGTAAACACGGGTGAGGTAAACTTTCTGTACTGTCTTTGCAACTTTTCTATATTTCTATTCAAAAAATAAAAAATTTAGGTAAAAACCTATCAGGCTTGACAACTGAGTCAGTCGCCAGGGTGGTATCATTTAAGGAGGTCAGTCTGATTTCCAAGCAGGAAAGAGGCACTGATGCGTGTCTCACTAGTTCTGAGTGTTAAGTACTCCAGAAGACCAAAAATAGATTTCAGACATTAGCGACAGCAAACCAAGACCTCTGCTCAGCACTAAATGTCTTCAAAGCATAAAATCAGCAAGAGTGGAGATTTACACATGAGATAATCCGGAGGTTGCTGCTAAGCTTGTAGGACAACAAGATGAATCTGTTTGGCTGGATAGGTAAACATTACACATTTGTTCTCAGGGAAAAGGTTGTTTATCAAGGATAGAGAATCAAACAAACATTCTTCATTAAAATTGTCACAGTAATTGTTATAACAACATGTCATATGGTCTAGTGTGTCTTTCAACTTTGGAATTTTCCAAACATTTTAAGTCCTAAACCAAAATTAAATTTTCCTTTCAAATTGAGGTCCATTTATGAAGGCTTAAGTTGCCAAGCAAAGCCTATCAATTATGAACAAGTAGTTGCAGAGTGAATACTAAATGTCTGGAACTGAGCTTACTATTAAATGTATTTCTGAAGAACTATAATATACTGTCCCTGTTCCTTAATATCACTAATCTTGTTGGATACACAGATAAATGCTTATCAAGTACACTCATGTTAGCAAACTTGTGACTTGCTCTGGCATTGCTTTTCATGCCCCAATCCACAGGAAGTAATTTTTTATAGGTTAGTTCTCAGAAATGTAAGTGATTTTTTTAACTGCTCAAAATTCACATGGTGAGAGGTCTCACATGAGGGCAACATAACATATAACCAAATGAATTCAACTTAGACCTTTACTGATATGAATGTCAAAGTGCTGCAGCAAATCAATTTCAAACTATCCAACTTGAGTTTTGTAATGATTACATCTAGTCACTGTGAAACAGGGTGCTTTCGGATGGAGTGCTCCATACCAGAGCTTTTTTATTTCCTCATCTACATCATTCCTAAATAATCTGACTGTGGATAAATAGGGATATAGGAGTAGTTTTTTCTTTACATTTTTTCAGCATCACAGGATTACTATGTGAAGAAAAATCTTTTTTTCTCATCTTTATTTTTTAGCATAGGACCAACTGCTTGTCCTCATCAAGAATTCTCCACACAGCTCTACGTTATCACATTCTAAGGATTAACAAGAACCTCAAAAAAAATCCTGGGGAAAATAAAATTAGAATAAGATGAGACCCAGAGTTAGCCAGAAATTCTTCATTTTCTAGGAACCAAAATGCTGAAATTGCTTCATAAAATGAAAAAAAAACAGGAATTTGGAGTTTGAGTCAAATCCCAATTCTTGTATTAAAGTATTTGTAGGAAAAGCGATACTTGGTATATTTGTGTGTTGACTTCTTTTTGAAATCAACACTGGTAAGAGGCTATAGATGTCTTTAAAAGACTTAGAAAAGTGGAGGTACAAATACATTCTGGCGTAGTACTGCTCTTTTCTTTCCATTTTATTTCTCCATACTGGCATAATGAATAGTCTATCGCTGTTTAAGACTTAAAACAGCTGCATTTCTAATTCTGGCAGATTATGAGGGATTTTTATATGGGCTGCATGTTAAAAGCAAATAAATGACATGCCAACCAGCAAAATGAGAGTGCTGGGCAGATGGTAGCACGGCTGAGTTACTGAATTGAAGTGCTATGTGCTACCAATCATGGAACATCAAAAAGAGATATTTGGCAGCTTTTCAAGTGAAGCCCAATCCTTTACCTCAAGCGAAAATAATTTATGTGTCCACAAGATCTTCAGATAGCCATTCAGTAGCCATTCTCCAATTGGTCTTTTTAACACAGGCAGCCTTCAATGACTTTATTTCACAGATTTTGATGGTATATGCAATTCTGTCCTTCCTTCCTTCCTTTCCTCCTCTAGGTTCTCCTATGACTATGCGTGTGCATGTGTGTGTGCATGAGTGTGTGTGTGTGTGTGTTGAGAGACAAAGTGAGAGAAGGAATATGCAAACAGTGTATATTATAATTTCTCCTACTTCTAAGGGGATTATCTTGGAAGAGGTCAAAAAGGCTTTTCAATATATTATTATAGTGAAAAAGAATCTACCCATATAAGATCATGAGATAATACTGATCAATATTAATCTTCATAGGTCCATCTTGATCAGTACATTTTAAAAAATGCATTTAGAATGCTACCATGTAAATTCTTACAATTCCAGAGATGACTTTCCAGAGAATAAACAGATGGGCACTATATCAAAGAATGGTTTGGCCTTCAAAATCAGGACTTTCTCTATTCAAGGCATCTTATGAAGTATGAGATCAAAACTATATAACTTTTTAAATAAATATTTTAGAATTTACATTCTTAATTAAATGCTGTCCTTTCTAACATGGGTAAGATCCACTGTTAACCCGATATTTCACTGTATTTTGTATGTTTTTATAAACCACTAAAAATAAACTTTGAGAATGTGTGAAATAATGAAATGAAGTTATTAAAATACTATACAAATAGTCTATATACTATACCATGATGCTTCCTTTCTGATCTATTTCTTTTCTACTATCTACTTTTTGCATGTCCTTCCTTACTAAGATGACTTTACATGATCTGGATATCTTAGATAATGTGTTAGTTACTGTACATTATCATCATAGTCAAGCCTTAGTCTGAAAGCACAGAAACACTAAATAGCTTTTCCAATGCCACAGCTATTAAATGGGCTGATGGAAACTGGATTCAGGCAGTTTGGTACCAGAATCTGTGCTTTTAACCGGAGTTAATACTAGGATATTCTGTGTAGCACAAAATGAAATAAGATAAAGAGATCAAGAAGCCCTGAGGCAAGTGAATATTATGCAAAATAAAAGAATTCATATAGTGGAAGTGATGTAGTACTGACTTGTACCATAAAGGTGGCCCATGAACTCAGATTTGAAAGGCCAAGGCTAAAGCAAGAAGGAAAATTAGAGTCCTAAAAGCAATATTATTCACAAAATAGAGCTGCTTTCAATATTGAAGTCTGAGGAATTTGTCCAATAAAGAAGTCACAGGATGATACAGTAGAAAATTTCTCTCATTTGGTAAAAATATGCTACCACAATTTTCAGTTGTCTTATTTATAACATCTCTCAATATGCCATATCAAATAATATTTCAGTTGAAAGTGTTTTTGCATTGTGTGTGTGTGTGTGTGTGTATACAAAATGTTTCAGAGTCTTAGTAAAATTTCATTTATCTATCTAGCTGCTCTGTCCAAGAGAACTTTTTTTGATTGTCATAATCTTCCATATCAATACAGCAGTTATTAGCCAACATGCCTATTAAACACTTGAAATAGTCAGTGTGACCGAGGAAATAGATTTTAATTTTAGTTTAGTTCTATTCAACAGAAATTATCCACACATAGCGGCTACAACACTGGACAGGGCAGAGCCAGAGCCCTGGTGGGATACATATCCCTCAGCCGATTCTCATGACTACAATCTCATATTTTTATAACAGATGGACAAAATAAAAACTCAAATGCTTCTATTTTCTAGTTTGAGCCCAAGCACAAGAATTTTGTGTTATTTACTTCAGAAGAAAACTAACCATTTTTTCAAAGTTTCTGACTCAAAAAGAATCCATACCATCTCTGTTTAGAACTGATCCAAGAACATATGTGGGCTTCCCTGGTAGCTCAGCTGGTAAAGAATCTGCCTGCAATGAAGGAGACTCCGGTTTGATTCCTGGCTGGGGAAGATCCCCTGAAGAAGGGATCGACTACCCACTCCAGTATTCCTGGGCTTCCCCAGTGGCTCAGATGGTAAAGAATCAGCCTGCAATACAGGAGAGACCTGGGTTTGATCCTTGGGTTGGGAAGCTCCCCTGAAGGAGGGCAGGGCAACCCACTCTAGTATTCTTGCCTGGAGAATCCCCATGGACAGAGAAGCCTGGCAGGCTACAGTCCATGGAGTCACAAAGAGTTGGACATGACTGAGTGACTAAGCACACATATGCACAAGAACATACTTATTTACAAGATACTACTATTGCCTAAAATATTTTCTATATTGTGGTCAGATCCTGTAACTCATCTATTTTAGTATCTCTGATGCGTCAAAGTTTTTGTTTTGGGGTTGGAATGTGATTTTTGGAAATAAGCTCCAAATAATTCTGAGTTAAATCTGGTAAATAAGAAATTAATAAGATATTTTATATGCTTTATAAACCAATTATAAAGACAAAATTAACGTAAAAAGACAAAAAGAACAAGAACATCTCATTATGTCTTCTACAACAGAAGGATTCTAAATACGAAAGTCTTCTGAGATCCTGTTACATCATTGAGGTGCTAACATGGTAAGATTTATATACAGTAGATCAATCTCCACCCCAAGAAGCAATTATAAGGAATTTTTGGTTACACAGAGGCCAGGAAATACAGAGTTTAAAAAACTCCCT
The DNA here is from genome assembly GCF_963930625.1 of Muntiacus reevesi. Classification (NCBI taxonomy): domain Eukaryota; kingdom Metazoa; phylum Chordata; class Mammalia; order Artiodactyla; family Cervidae; genus Muntiacus; species Muntiacus reevesi. The sequence continues at coordinate 37,941,826 of NC_089263.1, forward strand.
TGTGTGGTTTTCACTATCCATGTGTTCTTTTCCTGTTTATCTGGATGACTTACAATACTGTCCTCAGTTACAGACGTAGTAGATGAGAAGAGAGGGAAAAAGCATGATTTCTGGCTGGATATTCACTTGCCAAATGGTAAAGAACTAAGCCCTAGGCTAGTTCTGTGTGAACAGAGTGGCTTGATATGTCCTGCTCTGAAAACCACAGTATGTAGAGGGATAGAGATCTCTGTGGAGATTGAGACTCCAGTTTTGGAGAGCATGACTCAGCTCTTCTACAGATCTTGCCAGCTGACCCTTAGGCACAGACAGCTGTTCTGCTGGACGGATAAAGCCACAGAGCTTCAGTGTGAGGAGAGGGAGGAGGAGGGGGAGCAGCAGGCAAGGCCAGCCAGCACCTCAGGATATCACTCCTTATTCCTTCCAGACTCTGTAACAGAAAGCAGAGCCCACGGCCAGCTCCAGGGTCACCTCTCTGAGCTCTAATGCCAGGTATGGAGCACTGAGGCATCAGATGAAGAAATGACAGTAAGTAGATGAAGGAAAGTGAGATTAATATGGAGGGGGAGTGCATGAAAAAGAAGTGACTACGAAACAGGTTTTAGATGGAAAGCAAGGATATCTCTAAGAAAAGAGCAATGTGTGGGAAAGCTGATTCAAGCAAGAATGAATGGCCTGTGACAGTAAATGAGTTTACCTGGTCACAGAGATGAGCCATAATCCAGCAGTTGCAAAAATTAGATAAGAAAACAATTTGTATTTTATGAATTAGGTCTCATTTTACATGAGAAATGGTGTGAAAGACATTGCAATTCTTTGAAGGAAGAAGTGAATTTCTAAAATAATTTCCAAAACATAATTAGCTTTTAAGAATATATAGAAGATAGCAAGAAATCAGAAAAAAGGGATCAGTCATATGATAATATTGACCTTACTAACAGATTAGGCCAAGAAGGGTCAACAGTAAGTACTGAAATTCAATTCCAACAGAACAGCAATTTTGGATATCTTATATGGAGCAACTATTTAAGCATTCATTTGTTTGTTGGTCTGTTCATTTTGTTATTTTAAGTATGTATTTACTTACTAAACAAATAGACACTGATTGTATGTCATATGTTAGATCATGAGGATTCAATATCAAAATAAATGGTTCCTATTTCAAAAAATGTGTAGCCCAGTGGGGTGGAGAGGGGCACGAAGAAAGAAAGCTTCACTTGTGCCAGGCATGTTGTGAAACGTTTTCTATGTATTCCCATGAAATCTAGAACCCAACCCTATATTGGAGACACTGCTATTGCTATATGACAGGTGATAAAACCTGGGTTTGATCCCAGGTTGGGAAGATTCCCTGGAGGAGGGCATGGTCAACCCATTCCAGTTCTCTTGCCTGGAGAATCCCCACGGAAAGAGAAGCCTGGCAGGCAACAGTCCATGGGGTCACAAAGAGTCAGACATGACCAAGTGACTAAGCATAGCACACAGAAGACTCAGAGGAATGAGTGACTTGTCAAACACTATGTAAGAAATAAATGGCAGCTCTAGGGCTTAAACTACAATCTTTGATTAGAACTCCACTATTTATCAAATTGAAGTTATGTGGATGCTACAAAAGAAATATCCATATTTCTGAAAGAATATATGTAAAGCACTTACAAGAGTGCCAAACACATCATAAATGCTATATGTCCTTGTATTACTATCACTAATCTATATCTTAAAGAACAACATGGGGAAGAAACATTATTTATTCAAAATTGTGTTAACCTGAGAGTTTGGGATTAATGTATACACATTACTATGTATAAAACAGAAAACTGACAAGGACCTATTTTATAGCTATGGAACTATACTCAATATTTGTAGTAACATATAAGGGAAAAGAGGATGAGATGGCTGGATGGCATCACCGACTTGATGGACATGAGTCTGAGTAAACTCTGGGAGTTGGTGATGGACAGGGAGGCCTGGAGTGCTGTGATTCATGGGGTCACAAAGAGTTGGACACGACTGAGCGACTGAACTGAACTGATAAGGGAAGAGAATCTGAGAAAAATATATGTATGTATAACTGAATCACTTTGCTGTATACTTGAAGCATAACATTGTAAATCAAAAATACTTCAATAAAAAATTAAAGAGAAATATAATGCAGGGAAAATGCAACATATGTATGAAATTTTCAAATGAAGATTCTTCAAAAAACGTTTGTCTTTAGGGTTTGTCTTATGCCCCATGTGACCTGGGGAGAATGTCTTCTCTTTTACTTGAAATTAAGGATAGTTAGGTTAAAAAAAGATAGAGAAGCAATGTACTGTTATACTGTACCTCCTTGGAGAATCCACCACAGAAAAGGACAAATAATCGAGAAAACTATCAAAGTAAGGGAGAAGTGCTCTGAGGCCTCATCTCCCCACGAGGTCACAAGTAAGAAAGGATGGGAAATCCGACAGTCTGCTCTTTGCATTCACTTTTCAGTGAAATTGGTTAAGGGTGTCACAATGAGACCCAAACCAGGTTTATTTGAAAGGTAAGAATGGAAGAGAATTAATAATACTAATGAATAGAAATGCCGAAGACACAGCTAACATAAACCATACTTAGAAGAAAAGAGTAATGACCTATAATCTTATATTTCAGGGTTTCCACTGTTACAAAACCACCTGCACAGACAACTGCAACTAAATTTGGACAGGAATTGAGACCACTTAGCCTGGCAGAGTTAGATACTCTAGAACAATTACAAAGAAATATAAACTGAGTAGTAAAGGTCAGGACTTTTACAATCTAATTACCGAAGCAGTATTAGGGTTGGGAAGGTGCTCCCTATGATTAATTCTGCCTTATTAAAAGCAAACAAATAAGCTTATGTCTCTATAATGTATTCCTGGATAAATAATAATTCAGTGACCTAATACATCACTCTCAAGGTTTATTCCTTCCATCCCTATTTCAGAGGGGGAACATACTAAGGAATGTACTATATCTGAGGGAAATAGATATTACTGGCAAAGTACCATATAAATCAATAATTGACACTTACTATAAAATAAAGGACTAGCTAGAATTTTGTTACCATACATTTTTTTTTCCTGGCTTATGGTTTAGGCAATGAATCTTACTAACAGAAAACTATGCTCATAAGATTCCCTTAAATATACGAATCCTAAGACACTATTTCAATTTTGATCAGAACTAAGAAATTATATGAATGGATCCTATTTAAACAAGGGCAGTTACTTTTTATTTCACATTTTGTATCATAACTCTACAAAGAAGAGCCTCCAGAATTTTCTTAACCTGATCAAAATTTGTATGTTTATTAAGTATCTGTTTTAATGAGGAAGAGGGAAAATACTGGCCCTGTGATAAAGATTACGTCAATAGAACTTGTAGCTAGTTCACTGCTGGTTTTGTTGTTAAAATATCATCAGTGTTTCCCTGAAATATAAACTGTCTTACTATAGTAGGAATTCTTTGAACAGATTCTCAAGAATTCCTGTTTACTGGTCCAAGTTCAAAGGGCTAACTTGAAGCAGTATGGAGAGTTCAGTCACTTAGATTCAAGCTCTGGTTGATACTACCCCTACTCACTGCAGGATATAGGCAAGTTAAAATTTATATTCCATAGCTTTTAAGGTTTCTGATTTCACTATGTCACAAAGTCATTGCAAAGGAAACATCCGTGCTTACGTAAATTGCTTCAAAAGCCTATGCTACCATGTAAACAAAAATTTATTGCTTCTTAACTCCTGCTTTCCCATGGCTCAAACATTGCTCTCTGTGAGAGAGCAGTGGCCTGCATAGAGAGAATGAATATACCCTCTCACATCACTGGTCCACGGGCATGACCCAGAGGAGTACTTCCCATGTGAACTGCTGAACACAACACTCACCAGATAGAGTAGGGGGAAAAGTATTTTGTGATACAATGAACTTGAGGAGTGATCTTGGAGAATTATCTTTCCATGCACCAAAGTTCTGAAGACTCCTGCAGTAAATAATTCTTTAAACATTGCTTAAAACAACATTTCTAAAAGTAATGAAAGAACAGGATTTCCTTCTGTGGTATGTTTAACAACCATGAACATCATGGGGAAAGGCCACTTAAGAGTCTGAGGAGAGCAATCAAAACGGCTAACATCAACTCTGCTGCTGCTAAGCACAGAAATTCTCTAAAGTGCTTTACATACATTAATTTACCTTAATTTTTATAATAACCATACAATGTAGGTACTATTGTTTTCCCCATTTTATAGATGAGGAAACTGGACCACAGAATTATTTAATGTCTTAGCAAAGATGTTAAGTGGTGAGTACCATACATTCACACTATAAACCCAGATAATCTGGCCCCGGAAACTGTACCCAATGCTTAGGCATACTGCTTTACTTGCAGACTGAATAAAACATGGGATCTATGTTTTATCATCACTGTATGATACTTTCCTCCAGAATAAGCTCCTTTTTAGATAAAAACAAAAACAAACAGAATCTCTGAATCCCAGAAGTTGACTTCTCTGGTGGTTTAGATGGTAAAGAATCTGCCTGCAATGCAGAAGAACCAGGTTCAATCCTTTGGTTGGGAAGACTCTCAGGAGAAAGGAATGGCTACCCACTCCAGTATTCTTGGACTTCCCTGGTGGCCCAGACAGTAGAGTCTGCAGTGTGGAAGACCCGGATTTGATCCCTAGGTCAGGAAGATCCCCTGGAGAAGAAAACGGCAACCCACTCCAGTATTCTTGCCTGTAAAATCCCACGGACGGAGGAGGCTGGCAGGCCACAGTTCATAGGGTTGCAAAGAGCCAGACACAACTAAGTGACTTCACCTTGCCTGGAGAATTCCATGGACAGAGGATCCTGGAGGGTCCCAGTTCACGGGGTCGCAGAGTCGGACAGGACTGAGCCACTAACATACACACACATACAACTTGTACAAAATCATGAAGGAAGTCAATGGTATTATTCGGCCATAAAATTAGTTCTTCAGCCCCTCAGGGCAATCCCCAAACCATTTGGCAGATGCGCTGAACAATGTATGAGGACAAGACTTTGGAAGATGAAAAGGAAATGAGATCGTGCTAAGCAACTGTAGCTCTCCTTGGTGTCCCCTTCCTTTTCTCATCTCCTTCATGAACTAACCCAAATGGTTACTACATCTATTTTACTTTTAAACTATATCTTGATCTGTACCTCATTTCCAGCTCTTTTGAAACTGCCCAAGAATAGGCCCAAATCCTTCTAACTGGGCTACAGCAGTAGCTTTCCAAGGAAGCTCCCATCCCTGAATAGTTGGGAACAAATAACCACATGTATAAACAACACTTTGCAAAGGTATAAATAATACAGGATAATCTACTGTGAAGAGCAGTGAAAATTTCCCAGAAAAAATATGGATTTTTACTGTTAATAAAAGAAAGAAAGACTTAATATTTAGCTCTAAGACTTTAAAACTGTGATTTTATTTGGTAAGTTTTTATAGTCCTTGTCTATTTTCTATTTAATCACCTACAAGATAGATACATACACACAAATACACAATTACTAGAGATCAAGTCCAAACAAAACAAAGCAAAAAGAGTTGAGTCATATGAACGCAGTCCTGTTATTAATATGCTTGACTATGGCTGAATTACCAAGCTTCAACAGACATTCACCATGAAGAAGAGTTCAGATAAATTCCATTAACTTTATTTTACAGCTCAGTACCATAGACTTGAACTTGACTTTGCCTTTAGTAAAAGAAATTTCCATTTGCAGTGTTTTCTTACTTCACAACAATAACAACAGACAAAGTTTGACAGCTGTGGGAGTGTATATGGTAGGGAACTTCCATGGAGTTGTTGGGTTTTTTTTTCCCCTTTATAACCTACCCCCATCCACCCATGAGCAAACTTTTCCTGGCTTACTGGGTATAAAAGCACTAGCTCAACCAAGCCATGTTTTCCAAAATTTAAAAAAAAAAAAAAAAAAAAAGAGGGGGGAGCCAGTGAATTAGCCAGGAGCAGTCCAGTTAGTACTAACAGATGAGGAAAGGTCTCAGCAGAAAATGACATAAGCACAAGAAAATTTTTGATGTCGTCTGAAGAGACAAGAGGATTTAACCTTACTGAAAATTAATGCTTTCCATATTTTCTGACATTTTATTGCCATACTATGTCAGAAAATGTTCCTGTTAGTGGAATCTTGATCAAACATGAAAAGAATCAGATTATGTTTATGTCACCACAGAGCAAAATTTAATTTTTCATGAGGAAAAACAGAAAGCTTGGATAAATGAATTTTAACAGTAAAATTATAGTCTCCAGGAGGGAAATTTCCACAGCAAGTTTATGTTCTGGAACTGGTCAAAAGGCCATAGAAGGGATGTCCAGTGTTTGGCTCCACTGCTCCGCTTACCCATTACATTTTGAATGAAGCTGATCCTTAACCCCACCTCCAGGAAATGGCATATTTCTCTGGCCAACCATAGCACCCACTCTCTTCAAGGACTGGTTCAGGAATGAGTATGTTTATGAGCTTCCTTGCACCATGACCTGAAGTGTCTTAGTAGCTATCATTTGTCTTGCCTCAAATTATAATGTAATACAATCCTGCCCACATCACAGGCACTAATTCCATGTCAGGGCTGGGTAAATGCATAGCAAGGAGACTTGAAGTTCGGGTTACTTTTGAGGATATATCTAGAAATAATATTTTTACAACAAATAAGTATTTTTACAAAATTGTGTATATGTGATAACTTCTAACGTGATAGCCAATAGCCAATCAACCAATCCATATATGTTTACTGAGAGCCTCACTCTAAGGTAACAAAAGGACAGGGAAAGAAGTCTGCAGCACAAGAGTAAAGCCAGGTGAAGGACAGATCTGCCCTGAGCTGTGTTGGCAAGGGATGTGCGTCTGCAGCCATGTGTGGTTCCGGAACAGGGATGGCAAAAAAAGACTGTTAAAGCAATTCAGATTGCAGACAGGTATAGCGGGAGCTGCTATGGTATAAGCGAATATCAAGTAGTCAATATTGCATCAAAGTGAGGTGGGACATGAATACAGAGGGCCATGAGCTGTAGGGAAAGAAGAATAAAAGGGGAAATCTAGTCCAAAAATGGTAGAGAGTTAATGATTAAAAACTACCGTGAAAAGGACAGGGATTGTGTATTTGGTGGCAACTGACAAATTGGAGGAGGAGTGCCGCCAAGCGGATCTGCGAGTTGGGGCTGCGCCATCTCGGTGAGGTCAGGGTGGAGGCTGTGGGGCGGGCGATTGACACCAACCAGCAACGGTAAGCAGCGTGGGGGAAAGCAGGGCTATAAACTGGAGGGGTGGGAGGTTTTAAGTAAAAACTATCCTTAATATGTGCTGAGAAAAGCAAAATACTGAGCATGAGAGAGGGAGAGGAGGTAGAAGAATATAGCTGCCAAAGATGTTTACAGGTAAATGCTGGAGATCTAAACATAACTGAATGTGCAGGCACACACTGTATATATGCACCATATGTACACACGTGTGTAACACATGCATATGTATGTGAATAATAAAAGGGTTAAATGTATCCAGGAAGTGGAACTACGTGAAATGTGAAAAGGGTTCAAAGGTTATGGTTCAGGAGAAGAATCAGATCAGGCTGCTATAAAATGGCTTCTTTTAAATACCAACCAGACAGCTGCTGAGAGGGTCGAAAGGCTTTCCTGGGCCAGGTGATCGGACAGCAAGTGAGGAAAAGGGGCACCTTTAAGCACCCCTCAGCACTGTGGCCAGGGAGACATGAGAGGTGGGACAGAGAACATCCAGGGCAGACGACAAAAGAGGTCCTGGGTTTGCACAGATGGAGAGGAAAAGCAGAACACCATTACATCAGGTCAGCACGGGGCACAGCAAGTCTGGCCCATGGAAGGCATGGGGATAACATGCAGATGGGCAGCAGCTCTCCCCGTAAGCACACACACATATAGCTTGCATTCAATCTGTAGGGTGTTACTCTGAGGACTTGACAACAAAAGTAAAATGGGAAGAAAAAGAAAGAATTTAGAAATCCAATTCTGAAAATCTTCATATATTTCTGGGCACAGCCACAGGAAAAGGGCTCATAAAACATATTCCTTGCAAAGCCGTCTGGCTTTGAATCTAGTATGAATTATGGTGACAATAGATCTGGTGCATGCTGTCTCTGAATAATTTATTTCAGGCTGCCTCCAGTGTTCAGAAACAGGAAACTTACAGGGCAACATGGCTAGGCTCTAGTGCTGTGAGGCCAGGTGCAGGGAGCCAATGTCAAAAGAGTCAAAGGAAAATAAAAGTGAGAACACAAGCAAGTGATTCCCCCTCTCAAATTTTTTTTTTTTTTTTTTTTTTTAATATTATTTTATTAGTTGGAGGCCAATCACTTTACAACATTTCAGTGGGTTTTGTCATACATTGACATGAATCAGCCATATAATTACATGTATTCCCCATCCCGATCCCCCCTCCCACCTCCCTCCCCACCCGACTCCTCAGGGTCCTCCCAGTGCACCAGGCCCGAGCACTTGACTCATGCATCCCACCTGGGCCCTCTCAAATTTAAAAAAGTGAAAACCTTTCCTTTTTTGGTTTGTTTAGCAACTGGCAAAACTATAAGCAACTGTAAAATTATTATTTTTATCTAGTGAAACAAGCTATTTTACAGGCTCTATCTACCTAATGAAAATGTGTTAATCCCAAGACCACTCACAGTCTCCTATCAAGGAGATCAATACAGACAATGCGAACTGGACTTCATCAAACCAAAGACCAAGTGAATTATAATCAGTGCATCCAAGTACTGGGCTCTGGAACTTGAGGAAATGAAGCCTAGAAACATTTTTAAAGTGAATGGATTTCCTTTAAGAAGGCCAGAAGTGAAAAAGGAGCAGTACAATCTGCATTTCTCAATAATGACTCAATTTTAACAAAGATAAACAATAAAAATCTTGACTTCTTTAGAATATTGGACTGATTACTGTTGTTAAGATCCCTGCTACCTGTGTTCTCTGGCATTTTTTTAAAAAGCTAAATTTTTGTGTGTATTGACAGGCAGAGTCTAACCCTAAACAAGAAATATAAATCCTAAACAAGAAATAAAAATCTGGGCAGAGGAAATGCAGCTGCTTCTCAGGGAGTGAGTTAGCTAAAGTCGCACAACATGGCCTGACCTGCTGTAACTCCCGAGTTCTGGTTTCCAACTTGGTCTTGGCTAGTAGCTACTGGAGTTTTGACTTGACTAAAGCAACAGTTTCCAGCCCTTGGCTTTCAGACACTCAGTACATTTGGGGCCCTGACATCTATCTTAACTTCACTGTTGGCGAGTGTGTTTTCATTTGCTTTTGCTGTTTCAAGTGACTTAAATAATGAATGAAACTATTCATGTATGTTTTGGGGGATCTGCGGAGAGTGAAAAGTTGGGAAAAGTGACTGGGACAGAACTGGGTGGGGAAACAGCCAATTCAAGAGAAACCTTTTGTTCTTTTTCAAAATAATGTTGAAAGCTCATATAGACAAAGCCCTAAAATTTCCTCTTGAGGTTGGGTTTGATGTACTTTTTTCTTTTTAATGCTGCCTTAAAAATTTATGGCCAAGCCTGGAGGGGAGGGAAGTTTGGGAGAACAGGATGCATGTATATGTATGGCTGAGACCCTTTGCTGCTCACCTGAAACTAACCCAACATTGTTTATTGACTATACCCAATACAAAATCAAGTGTTTAATATAAATTAATGAAATCAAAACAAACAAGCAAACAAAAAAGGTAAAACTTTTGGCCAAGAATTCTCCAGATGCAAAGTATTAATCTATGAATAAGGAAAAAGTATATTACCTGACAAGACAACTTCAATGAGATCGCCTTCCTGGATATCGCTAGCTGTTTTCACCAGCTGAAGGATGTTTTCAGAGGTAGGGTCATGGCGGAAAAGCAGGATCTTATCATACATTCCATAGAAACCACATTCAGGGAACTGTAAACACAAATACCACAACAGGTTAAGTGTCAAAATCTTCCTGAATTTAAAATAAAAATCAAGGAAATAAATGTCAGAGCACAAATACAAGCTAAGTACAAAAGTTCAAAACATCTAGAACATTAACCAATAAAAATGAATGGCCAAGTAGATACTGAAATGACTCCAAAGCAGGAGGAAAGAAATCACAGTTCATAAAAGCAATAACAACAAAATGTCTTCTAATTACAGAGCAAAAAAACAGGAGAAAAATAAAGAAATTTGTGGCAGTAAAGTTGTTAAGAGTACAGTAAGTTCTAAGAACTGAGTCTTTTCACATGACTTATAGCAATTCAATAACATTAAAATAGGAGTGTGTTACAATTCCATTACGAATGTTGCAATTTGTCTGCAAAAAAAAAAAAAAAAGAGGCCAGTCCATTTTGGCATATTCAAAAATAAGAGATGACTCAATAAATCTAAATATGTTCTGTGTGTGGGTAAAGGTGTTATCTAGATCCTTTGATTCAGGGAAGCACCAGAGGAAACAATCCAACTCTCCCTGTTGTTGCTGTTCACACAGTGCATTTAGTTTCCATGCAACCTAGATGAAATAGGTAAATATGAACACAACAGCTAAAAGTCAATTCAAGTATACATAGTTAATATTCTCCTCACAAGGATAAATCCAAGTTTATTACCCAAGACTATCTCCCAGTAGCAGGCATATAATGAAAGCTAACCGAATGACATTTTATACTGGGCAAATCCACAAAAATTCTGGTATTAATAATTACTATCAGAATATTAACAATCAATATTATTCCTTACATTTCCTCTCTTCCTTCTAATGTGAGAAAGAGTGTTAAATTCAAACCACAGTCCTGGTTGATGAATTTTCTTTTAAAAGTAGAATTATTTGATCAAAGGATAGAAATGTCCTTAAGAATCTCCCCAGCATTCACTGCAGCACTGTTTAAAACAGCCAAGACATGGAAACAACTTAAATGTCCATGGACAGAGGAAAGGATAAAGATGATGTAGTAAATATATACCATGGAACATTCCTCAGCAATTAAAAAGGACGTAATAATGCCAATGGCAGCAGCATGGATGGACCTAGAGACTGTCATACTTACTGAAGTAAGCCAGAGAGAGAAGAAGAAATATCATGTGATATCCCTTACAATGTGGAATCTAAAAAGAAATGATACAAATGAACTTACCAAACTGAAAGAGGCTCACAGACTTAGAAAATGAACTTATAGTTGCTGAAGGAGGGGGAGAATGTGAGGAAGAGATAGTTAAGGAGTTGGGGTGGACATGTACACACTGCTATATTTAAAATGGATAACCAACAAGGACCTATTGTATAGCACATGGAACGCTGCTCAATGTTATGTACAGCCTAGATGGGAGGGGAGTTTGGGGGAGAATGGATACATGTATGGCTGAGTCCTTTTGCTAATCACCTGAAATTACAGCACAACATTGTTAATTGGCTCTACTGAAATATGAAATAAACTTTTTAAAAAATAAAAATCAATCTAAAGGTATTAAAAAGAGAAAAATCTTAAAGTCAAATTCAGGTTTATTACAAAGACCATTCTGATTTCGTATTGGAAGATTTTTACTAAAACAAACAACTTAGGCTAATGTTGCATGTGAAAATGGCTCTTCTCTTTTTTTCTTTTCAATTATTTTTATTAGTTGGAGGCTAATTACTTTGCAACATTTCAGTGGGTTTTGTCATACATTGACATGAATCAGCCATGGATTTACATGTATTCCCCATCCCGATCCCCCTCCCCCCTCCCCCCTCCCCCCCACCCAATTCCCCTGGGTCCTCCCAGTGCACCTGGCCTGAGCACCTGTCTCATGCATCCCACCTGGGCCGGTGATCTGTTTCACCATAGATAATATACTTGCTGTTCTCTTGAAACATCCCACCCTCGCCTTCTCCCAGAATCCAAAAGTCTGTTCTGTACATCTGTGTCTCTTTTTCTGTTTTGCATATAGGGTTATCATTACCATCTTTCTAAATTCCATATATTAGTTGCTGTAATGATCTTTATCTTTTTGGCTTACTTCACTCTGTATAATGGGCTCTAGTTTCATGCATCTCATTAGAACTGATTCAAAAGAATTCTTTTTAACGGCTGAGTAATATTCCATGGTATATATGTACCACAGCTTCCTTATCCATTCATCTGCTGATGGGCATCTAGGTTGCTTCCAAGTCCTGGCTATTATAAATAGTGCTGCGATGAACATTGGGGTGCACATGTCTCTTTCAGATCTGGATTCCTCAGTGTGTATGCCCAAGAGTGGTATTTCTGGGTCATATGGCAGTTCTATTTCCAGTTTTTTAAGAAATCTCCACACTGTTCTCCATAGTGGCTGTACTAGTTTGCATTCCCACCAACAGTGTAAGAGGGTTCCCTTTTCTCCACACCCTCTCCAGCATTTATTGCTTGTAGACTTTTGGATAGCAGCCATCCTGACTGGCGTGTAATGGTAACTCATTGTGGTTTTGATTTGCATTTCTCTGATAATGAGTGATGTTGAGCATCTTCTCATGTGTTTGTTAGCCATCTGTATGTCTGCTTTGGAGAAATGTCTGTTTAGTTCTTTGGCCCATTTTTTGATTGGGTCATTTATTTTTCTGGAATTGAGCTGTAGGAGTTGCTTGTAAATTTTTGAGATTAATCCTTTGTCTGTATCCTCATTTGCTATTATTTTCTCCCAATCTGAGGGCTGTCTTTTCACCTTACTTATAGTTTCCTTTGTTGTGCAAAAGCTTTTAAGTTTCATTAGGTCCCATTTGTTTATTTTTGCTTTTATTTCCAGTATTCTGGAAGGTGGGTCATATAGGATCCTGCTGTGATTCATGTCAGAGAGTGTTTTGCCTATGTTCTCCTCTAGGAGTTTTATAGTTTCTGGTCTTACATTTAGATCTTTAATCCATTTTGAGTTTATTTTTGTGTATGGTGTTAGAAAGTGTTCTAGTTTCATTCTTTTACAAGTGGTTGACCAGTTTTCCCAGCACCACTTGTTGAAGAGGTTGTCTTTTTTCCATTGTATATCCTTGCCTCCTTCGTCAAAGATAAGGTATCCATAGGTTAGTGGATTTATCTCTGGGCTTTCTATTCTGTTCCACTGATCTATATTTCTGTCTTTGTGCCAGTACCACACTGTCTTGATGACTGTGGCTTTGTAGTAGAGTCTGAAGTCAGGCAGGTTGATTCCTCCAGTTCCATTATTCTTTCTCAAGATTACTTTGGTTATTCGAGGCTTTTTGTATTTCCATACAAATTGTGAAATTATTTGTTCTAGTTCTGTGAAAAATACCATTGGTAGCTTGATAGGGATTGCATTGAATCTATAGATTGCTTTGGGTAGAATAGCCAGAAAATGGCTCTTCTCTTGTATATGATATTTTCACAGAATCAGCAACTGCTATTTGCTTTATAAATCTATATTTGTCTTGTGTGGAAAAAGGTCATAAGTCAAAGAGAGAAAATTATCTTGTCCCTGAAACTTGTGATGTGTCTGACACGTATGCCAACAAAGGTTGATTTTAAGGAGGTACTGTCATGAAGAAATGTCCAGAATATGGTATCTTCTAAAAATAAATTTAATATGCATTCTTCTTTATTTTTCCATGTTAATAAAATTAAGGATACAATCATTTTAAGACATTTTGTGTGAACTGAAAATAAGTATATACAAAACATCCTCTTGCTCTTAAGTGTTTGTTGACAAGTATGATTTATCTGTATATCTGTATATATATATATACACAGATATATATATACACTTAGTATATATACAGGTATATATCTGTATATCACTTAGTAAAGTTGGCTTCCTTAAAATAAAAGCAAGAGCTGAAATGATGTCACTGCTTCCACTGCGCTAATTAAAACTAATACTTCCTTTTTTTATAATTTATCCAACAATATTAAAGAGTGAAAAGAAAGAACTAAAACACCATTTTCTAAACTAAAAAAAGGAACAGCTCATGTACTATTTTAAAAATCAACTTCACTTGATGTGCAATTTACAGTAAATGAAATGGATATAACTGTAAAAGTCTTAAGTTCTGCGTCTTCATCAACACCAATGCAAAAAAAACATAACCAACAGGAAACAGTTTCGTCAACCTCCCAAATTTTATAGTACTCCCTTTTGTTGATGCTACACACCATTTTGACTCAACACAGATTTACCTTGTCACCAAAGATGACATGTCACCAAGGTACATTCTGTAGCTCACCAGCTATAGAATATCATACAAATGAAATCATACAACATGTACTATGTGCTCTTTTTTTAACTGGCTTATTTTGTTCATTATAATCTTTTTCAGACTCGTTTACACATTCTATATTTGAGATTCATCTCTTTTTATTCTTAGTTATTAGCATTTCATTACATGGCTCAAGGATATTTGCTTCTCTGTGCACCCAAAGAAAAACATTAGTACTTTTCCCCTCGATTTGTGGATATTATAAATAATAATGTTATAAAAACCTATGTACAAATGTTTCAGTGCGTATGTATTTTCATTTTCTATGACTAAAAATCTAGGAAGAGAATTTACTGGTCTCATAAGTGTATGTTTGACTATATAAATATCATTATGTCAATAACACATTATACTTACTATTGGAACTTTATACCAAGACTGAATATAGTTAGTGTTAAGTGCTCCATGTTCTTCCTTTTTGAGACTGCTTTGAATATTATACGTTTTCTGAATCTCCATACTCATTTTAGAATCACTTTTTCAATTTGTACAAAATAGATTGGCTGTGATTTTCCAATGATATTACACTGAAACATAGATCAGCCAACTTCAGTAGATGAATGTTCCAAGAATGTGGAGACTTCTGTTTTGTTATGAATAAGGTGGTATACTGCCTTATTTATTAGTTTCTTTAAAATTTCTCTCAAAAATTTTTGAGAGCTATGTCTTAGATATATTTGCTAAATTTATCTCTAAGTTTTCATATTTTATGCTATCATAAATGGATAATTAAGCTATAATTAACATACAGTAAAATCTTGCCTTTTTAAGTGTGGAATTCTGGAAGTTTTGAAACATGTATACCATAACCACATGATATATATGTACTATACACATCACAACCAAGATAGAAAACAGTTCCTATTCCTATAATTTAGTCTTTTCAAGAATGTCATATAAATGGTATCATACAATACATTAACTTTTAATCTGACTTTGTTTAGTGCAACGAAGTTAAAATGCCTTTAATGTCTGTAGGGTCTGAAGTAACTTCTCTCTACTATTTTCTCATATCTGTTATTTATGTTCTCTTTCTCATTACTCTAGCCATTGGTTTATATATCTTTTTAATGTCATTGCTTTGATTACTGCAATATATTTTGATTCAGGAAGTGTCATGTCTCCAGGTTCATGTCTCTGGCTCATAATTGCTTGGACTTTTCAGGGGTCTTCTGTGATTTCATATGAATTTTAAGGTTGTTTTTCTACCTCTGTAAAAAAAAACTACTTGGAATTTTGATAGGGATTGCATTGAATCTGTAGATTGCTTATGGTAGTTTGACATGTTAACAATGTTAATTCTCCCAATGCATGATTATGCAATGCTTTTCTATTTATTTGCCTTTGTTGTTTTTCAGAGGTATTTGTTTTCCGCATACAAGTATTTCACTTCATATTTCTCATGTAACCATGAAAGTTCTTTTCATCAAAGTCCATCACCTCTACCATTTCTGATCTGTTTAAATTAGCTATTTTAATCCTAGTTAAGGGTCACATTTTCCTGCTTTTTTATATGTGTACTTTTTAAATTCAAGCTAGGTTTCAGCAGTACGTGAACTGAGAAATTCCAGATGCACAAGCTGGGTTTTGAAGTGGCAGAGGAACCAAAGATCAAATTGCCAGAATTCATTGGATTATGGAAAAAGCAAGGGAGTTCCACAAACACACCTACTTCTGCTACTGACTACACTAAACTTTTAACTGTGTGGATCACAGTCAACTGTGGAAAATTCTGAAAGAGATGGGAGTACCAGACCACTTTACCTGTCTCCTGAGAAACATGTATGCACAGCAAGAACCAACAGTTAGAATCAGACATGGAACAAATGACTGGTTCAAAACTGTGAAAGGAGTACAACAAAGCTATATATTGTCACCCAGCTTATTTAACTTATATGCAGAGCACATCATGCAAAATGCTGGGCTGGATGAACCACAAACTGGAATCAAGATTTCCAGAAGAAATACCAACAACCTCAGATATGTAGATGATACCACTAAAATGGCAGAAAGTGAAGAGGAACTAAAGAGTTTTTGTTGAAGGTGAAAGAGAGTGAAAGAGCTGGCTTGAAACTTAACATTAAAAAATTTAAGATCACTGCATCTGGTCCCATGACTTCATGGCAAACAGAAGAGGCAAAAGTGGAAGCAGACAGATTTTATTTTCTTGGATTCCAAAATAACTATGGATGGCGACTGCACCCATGAAATCAAAAGATGCTTGCTCCTTGAAAGGAGAGCTATGACAAACCTAGACAGTGTATTAAAAAGCAGAGACATTACTTTGCTGACAAAGGTCTGTCTAGTCAAAGCTATGGTTTTGTCACCAGTCAGCTATGGTATTGCCAGTAGTCAAGTGCGGATGTGAAAGCTGAATCATAAAGAAGGCTGAGCACCAAAGAATTGATGCTTTCTACTCGTGGTCCTGGAGAAGACTTCTGAGAATCCTCTGGACTGTAAGGATATCAAACTGGCCAATCTTAAAGGAAATCAACCTTGAATATTCACTGTAAGGACTGATGCTGAAGTTGAAACTCCAATACTTTGGCCACCTGATGAAAAGAGCCAACTCACTGGAAAATACCCTGATGTTGGAAATGAATAAGGCAAAAGAAGAGGGTGGCAGAGGATGGTTAGATAGCATCATGGACTCAGTGGACATGAGTTTGAGCAAACTCCAGGAGACAGGAGAGGAGAGAGGAGCCTGACATGCTACACTCCATGATATCATGAAGAGTCGGACACAGCAACTGAACAATAACTTTTAAAATTTGACACCAGGTTTTATGAATTAACGTGAACAGTTGGCCTTCGTTGTCTTCCTTTAAAGAACACTGATATTTGTTTTGACAAAACATTAAAGTACTTGCAGACTGGTTTTATCTTTTTAAGGTGTACTTTTAAGATTTGTTATGGGAGCTCTAGAACAGTACTTGGTCTCGGAATAATTTAGTTCCACTGCTAATGCTGAAACTCCAGTACTTTGGCCACCTGATGCGAAGAGCTGACTCATTTGAAAAGACCCCGATGCTGGGAAAGATTGAAGGCGAGAGGAGAAGGAGACGACAGAGGATGAGATGGTTGGATGGCATCACTGACTCAATGGAAGTGAGTTTGAGTAAACTGGGAGTTGGTGATGGACAGGGAGGCCTGGTGTGCTGCAGTCCATGGGGTCGCAAAGAGTCAGACACGACTGAATGACTGAACTGAACTGAACTACTAATGCATGTTGGCATCAGTTTGCCAACAAAGGTCCGTCTAGTCAAAGCTATGGTTTTGCCAGTAGTCACATACAGATGTGAAAGTTGGATCATAAAGAAGGCTGAGAGTTGAAGAATTGATGCTTTCAAACTGTGATGCTGGCAAAGATGGATATCAAACCAATCAATCTTAAAGGATATCAACCATGAACATTCATTGGAAAGACTGATGCTGAAGCTCCAATCCATTGGGCACCAGATGCAAAGAACAACTCACTGGAAAAAACCCTGATGCTAGGAAAGTTTGCGGGCAGAAGAAGAAGGAGGCAACGGAGGATGAGATGGTTGGATGGCATCATCAACTCAGTAGACATGAACTTGAGCAAACTCAGGGAGATAGCGAAGGAGAGGGAAGCCTAGCATGCTGCAGTCCATGGGGTCACAGAGAGTCAGATATGACAGAACAACTGAACAACAACTAATGCATGACTCTATCTCTACAGAACACCTCAAATGTTCAGTGAAATTTCTATCTGTCTGGAGAAGTTGACTGTCTCCCAGTCTCATATGGGCTCTGGAGAGTTCATTTTATAGTTTCCCACTGCTGCTCTTTCTTTTGCCTTACAGATTTTCATTCTATGGACTTATATTCAGTTTGCTATTCAACTGGACCCTAAAGCAGATTTCTGGGGCTCTTTCTTTGTATAGGTCCTACCTTGCCAGTATTCTTGCCATAAAAATTCTTTTGACTTGGTCACTTTGAGCTCCTTTACCTGTTTCCTCTATGCAGCCAGATAACTAGGCTCTTGGGTTCTCTCTCCCTATACTACACCCTGGATCAGGGTTCCAGGCAGAAACCTCAGATGACTGTACTTGTTTCAACTACCTTATTTGTTTCCTTTTCTCAGGGATCGCCCTGCATTGCCTATTGGCCAGTGTCTGTAACAGGCATTTTACATATTCTGCATTATTGTCTATTTGTTTATGGCAGGTTAGCATGCCCCACACCAGATATTCTTTGTGAATGAAGCCAAACTTACATGTGCTTTTTAAACATAGAATACCAATATTTTCTACCCAAACTTTTTGCCACTTAATTCTATGTAAATAGCATTTGTAAGAAAAGTAAATTAAACTAAATAAAATACCCACATATAGTAAGAATACAATTTTATTGTTACATTGAAAAAATATGCAAAGTATATTTAATGAAATAAGAATAAATAAATTTAGTAATTATCACATAACCCTCAAAGCACAGTTTGACATATTCTGAGTTAAACTGTAACTGTTAAAGGACTGCCCTTGATTAGAATATAAATGTTTCCCAAATACAATTCATTAATTAATTCACAGTTCCTCTTACCATATTCTTTGAAAAACTATGGGTGGCTGATTCTGACTCAAGAGAGAAGAGGAAATTCAAGGGATTCAGTGCTTGAGCTGGGGTGAATAGAGAGTAATAGCCAGAAAGGAAGAAATGAAACAGAGACTGTTTCCCCTAAGAAAATCTAAATTTGACCATCTTCTAAGCAAATGCATTGTCAATGTGCTCATGCGGTGGAAGGATAGGTAGGAATACTAAAGAGGGGCTTAGGAGACAAGGATTCTACTGGCTCATCACAATTTCGGTGCAGCCCGGCCTTATCCACACGCCTCTTAGTCACCTCTACATACCATCCTTGTGGTTCAGTACTGCTGACATAGGGACCTCACACTCTGTGACATGCCTCCTTGTGAAACCATGGGTGTACTGTAATGTAATCAAAGATTTGGTATTCAAGTAAGGCTTGAATGCCTCATATCCTAATTATTACAGGTCTTTCCAAGGGTGACTCAGAAAACATCTGGAAAAATCAGAAAAAGTAGAAAAATATCAATATATGCCACACAATAAAACCATTATTTTAAAAGACTAAATTTAGAAAATGAAGGTAGAGTTATAAATGTTTTTGAAGGTGGTTTGTCCCATATATAAATGACGGAGGTGGGGAGATCCACTCTCCCACTTCCCTTCTTCCTGGGTCACAGACATGGCTTCTCTTTCTTCACTAACAAGACATTCAGAAACAAGTTGCAGAGCCTTGTGAAGAGGGCACAGGGGTGAACATGGAGATCTAGTCTCTCGGGATAGTTGTCATGGCAGCAGGAGCTAAGGGTTTGATTTTTTTTTTAGATTGTACCTTCTCTTTTTATTGGCCAGAATAAAACAGACGCATATTTGTCTGTTCCTATCACGAGAAAACCTTTTCTTTTATGTAATGTAATGTTCTGCTTGAATAGAAACTATATACAATAAGACTTTCAAAAATTATATTTAAAAATGATGTCTGCAAGGTGAAAAGTGTAATGGAACAATGCCTGACAACTGAGAAGAGAACATATTGGGGCAAACATTCAGGGAACAACATTCCCTAATTTGGTCATAATCATCTGTTTTTATGTGAAGGTGTATGAGCTTTGAAATCTGAAAACCCTCATTAAACTAAACAGGCTTTCAGAAAGGCTCAGAGGCTTGTAAACTCAGCTGGAGCTTATTACAAGATCAGTTCTATGTTTCTCAGGGGCTTTGTGGTTGTGAGCGCAAACATCTGAGATAAGTGATTTCAAGCTCTCTCCAAGTTCGACTCTAACAACACTGGCCACTGTGAAAATATGGCCAACAATCCCGGCACTGGTCGTAAGCTCTTTAATTCCACCCTATGCTGGAAACCTCCATGCTGCTGTGTGTATCATTTGGCATTTTTTGACCACAGAGCACAATTTACTGTTACATTTCACTATAAATTCAAGGCTGGCCAGACAATGTGCTCCAGAGTAGAATAAATACATGTTTTAATGAGTAGCTGAAATGCGACCTGGCCAACGGGAACTCTAAGGAACAAAGGGTGCTTTTCCATAGTTGAGGCCAATCACAAAGGGCGAGGAACAAGCAATACCAGAAACAAATTAATCCATGACTCAGTCAAGCAGGGGGAAAAAAAAAAAAAATTGGAGAGAAAGAGAGAGAAATGGCCTGATTAGGAAATGAAAATACACTGCAGTTCACTTTAGCTAAAAGGTGATGAAAGTCCTGGAATTAAGTTTTTCTGCTCAATAAGAGAATACATCAGGCAGCTAAAGATGGCACTCTCCTCATCAAAGATGATTCTCAAATCATTTTCCAAGAACTCTCTTGTTTACAACAAGCAGTGCCATGACTGGTCACCCATAATCAGCAAAGAAATTAAAAAGGTACTACCACTTCCTAGCCAAATTCCTCCCCAAGTTTTGTTCCAAGAGTACTGGGACAATAAGGACACATTGCAAGCAACTATTTTAATGAGAACCAGGACCTCCCTCAGAGGAGCTGCACCTGAACGAGGCTGCTGTCGAACTATAAAAAGCAGAAAGGTCAGGCATTTAGAGGGTTCTGAAGCTTTAGATGTTTAGGCCAATGAGATCTTTCCAAGAGGTATCTTGAGCAAGAACCAAGACATTAGCTCATGAAAATGAAAGTGTTAGTTGCTCAGTCATATCTGACTCTTTGCCACCCCGTGGACTGTAGTCTTCCAGGCTCCTCTGGCCATGGAATTCTCCAGGCAAGAGTACTGGAGTGGGTTGCCATTCCCTTCTCCAGGGGATAGTCTTGACCCAGGGATCAAACCCGGTCTCCTGCATTGCAGGCAGATTCTTTACCATCTGAGCCACCATGGAAGTTCCCTTCAGTCATAAACTTGTCTTATTAACTTTGCATAGGGAATTAAACAATCTCCCTTAAAAAAAAAATCACCTAATAACAGATAGGAAAATGAAGTATATAAAAGATTAAGTCAATGAAAAAAACAACAAACACTTAGTGAAAAACCACTGGGTGATTATCACATACATAGCACTACAGGTATAATGAGAAAAAATTATGAGATGGCTGAAGCCTACTAAAGCATGAACACTAAATTTTCACTTAGAAACAAAAGTTTAAGTAAGTCAATGCAAGCAAAAAAGAAAAAGTGAATAATCTATATTATTTGCAGGCATAGCTCTGAATTGTGTTCAGATTTGGGCATAGGCTCTTTTATTTGGTGATTTCATATCCTCAAAAGGAGGCACTTGAAAAGAATTCCACACTATGACCACATAACTATGTGACCAGTTTCTGAATGTAATCTTAGGAAACAGAAACCAGAAAAAAAATTTTAACTTTTTTCTTCGCTCCCTCCCACCTCCACCCAATGCTACCCTGATCCAAGGTAGGCAGAAAAGAATACTGTTCCATCAAAATAACTAAGAACTACTCTTGGTGGGCTTCCCAGGTGGCTTAGTGGAAAAGAATCTGTCTGTCAAGCAGAAGACGTAGGTTTGATCCCTGCGTCAAGAAGATCCCCTGGAGAAGGAAATGGCAATCCACTCCAGTATTCTTGCCTGGGAAATCCCATAGACGGAGGAACCTGTTAGGCTATGGTCCACGGGGTGGCAAAAGAGTCAGATGCGACTTAGTGACTAAAACAAACAAACCCTTAAAGGTAGTACTTTACTATCTCTCCTAGTGGCAACCTATTTTCCTAGAGATTTTTGATCCAATCAATCATCTCTTAGTCTTAAAGATGTGATTCATGTAAATAAATCGGCAATGCCTATTTTCATACAGTATTTTTTAAAAGCACATGAAAATTTTCAGTTTCCAAAGCAATAAAGACTAAACGATAGTTACAGTGCTGACTCTAAGAAGACTCATTATACATTTCCTAGCCATGAGAAAAGTACCACTGTCCACTGCACAGCCAGTGACATATCACTCTCCACTTGACTTTGCTGTCTTTCTGGGCCACTGGCATGCTGTCCAAATGCAGATCACCCTGGCCAATAATCACAGTCCTTGCCTTGCTCCCTTGGTAGTTTCTTCTCTCACATGACCACCTGTTCCACAAACTTAATGCTTCCTTTGCAAAGGGATGCTATCAATGTCAGAAATCTTTCTGGTCCAAACTTAGAAACAAGTCACTTTAGTTAGTCCTCCTTTCTCCCCTCTATTGCCAAAAACTTCCTTTTCTCTTCAAGAAAGAACTTTAATTTATCCATTCTTACTTTCCTACAGGCAGATTAGAATCTGACCCATGGACTGTCTTCTGCTTAGATTTCTTTTTTTTTTAAGCCTCTCTCCTTTTCATTAAAGTCAAAACCCAATGTTTAAACAATCATTTTCATTCATAATTTTAAATATGGACTTAGCCTACTTCGGCCACCTGATGTGAAGAGCTGATTCATTTGAAAAGACCCTGATGCTGGGAAAGACTGAGGGCATGACGACCGAGGATGAGATGGCTGGATAGCATCACTGGCTCAATGGACGTGGGTTTGGGTGGACTCTGGGAGTTAGTGATGGACAGGGAGACCTGGCGTGCTGCGGTTCAGGGGTTGCAAAGAGTCGGACACGACTGATTGACTGAACTGAACTATATGTTTTCCAGTATAAAAGAAAAAAAGATACCTGAGAAAAGAAAGAATACACTTTATCAACGAAAGGTACTTGAAATCTCCTGGAATTAAAGTTTAGATTAAAGGTGAAATGGTTGATTTTGATTATGAACTTTGAAATTCAGCCATACTACAAGACACAGAAACATGCATAAAACCTGAACTTGCAATATTTTTGGAGAATAAAGCTAGACTTTAATTCTTCTTCCCTGGGCAAATAAATATACTGATGTTCTGTATCAGATACTGCACAAGAAGTCTGTCTAATAAATTATATGCTTATCTTTAAGGCAGCAGGTGTGACTCAGTGTGATGCTTAATTGTTGGCAGAGACTTTTCTTCTATTTTAATTTGAATAATATGCCACCTATTAAAAAGATAAAAGCAATAAGAAAACTTAATACATCATTAACTCTAATGCAGCAACTTCTGCATATAGACTTCCTAAAAGTATTTTAAATCATTATTTTGTTGTATATAATTTTTAAGTTTTAGAATAAATGTTCATATCAAGCAATTATAGGTGGTAATAATTAATGAGATCCTCACCACTGTTGTGTAAAAACATATTATCCTACATTATACCCTGACAGATTACTAGTCAGTGATAGCTATTAGAAGTCTTAGTAGGTACTCTGAAATTATTCACACAACAGTAATTACATGTGTGGATGTGCAGCTTGGAAATGGAAAATATATATATATATACTTCATACTTTTTGTCTCACTCTGAATAAAACTGTCATTATAGCATACTGTGGAGTTTTTACATTGTATAATAAAGCTACATATTTGTTTATTAATGAACTAATGACAGTTGATACATATACTGGATAAAATGAAGAATGTGACAGCAACTAAAAAGGTTTAAGAATCAGAAACTTTGGAAAAGATAACTCCCAGCAATTATTTATCTTCTCAATTCGAGATAAGTAGATTGATGTCCAGAACATATTACCAAGGTGGCAATACCAGGTGATGTCAGAACAAGGATGAGTAGCCGAGTCTCTTAAAACATACTCTTTGATCTTTACTCTCGGTTCTGCTTCTCTTAGAAAAAAAAAAAAAAATACAGTAAGAGCAGTCAAAGGTCCAGCAAACAATGAGTCAGAGTTGAAAACCCTGAGCACTTTTCTTGGCGAGAAAGTACAAATCTAGGCCTACAGATTATAGATTTTGAACTAACCAAGGTAAAGGGCTTAATGAGCTTTATAGCAGCTATTCCCTGGCAATCTCCAGTTCTTACTAGATAGACAAGTCATTCAAACAGTAGAGTGAAGTAGCCCATTGAAGACTGGCTGACCGCAGAGTGGTCAGCTTACAGCAGTGGAAAAACTGGCTGGGATCATTGAGACAATGGGCTGTCAGCCTTTCCACATCCCACCCCCAAAGGAATATTGCATTACATAGAATTGCAACTAATATTTACAGAGCAACTGATCTTTTAGATAAAAAGAAACACATACATAGTACGGAATAATACATTGGAAAAGATTTCTATTAAAGTTTGTAAAATAAAATTGAAAAATAAAATGTACTTGGAAAATTTGTAGATCTGACTACTGTCTTCATTACTGATAATTAAACAAAGGTTAACTCTATTAGTACATAGAATTAGTTAACTCTATTAGTATATACAAAGGTTAACTTTATTAGTATATATTTTAGAGGCATGAAGTCTAATTTTCCATTATATTAAAACTAAATTTTAACAATAAACATGCATAGACCATTAACCAGGTTTAACAGCAGGTTTAATTTAAAAGCACACACTTACACCAAGTATTTATGTAATCCCTAAAGATGATACTGACCCTCAAATAATTAAAGGACCTCATATACAGCTTGCTAATTTATGAAACTCAATTAAAAAAAATCAATCTTCAGTAAAATAACTAAGTAAACCATCTCCCTTTTAACTGTTTACTCTCAGGTTCTAAAATGTTTAAATTGTACTAAATTAACTTTATTCTAGGTAATTTTCATTAAAAAGAATAATGGTATAAATCTAAGTATGTGTAATAATCAGGGATTATAATAACACTGGAGATAGGTGTTAGAGAGAGGACAACTGCCTGAGTTACACCCTAGATTGCAAATTCAGAAAAGAAGTTTGGAGATATAATATTGGGTTGGTCAAAAAGATGTTATGGAAAAGACCCGAACAAACTTTCTGACCAACTCAATACTTTTCTCACCAAAGCTATCTAAATGATATATACCACAGAGGAAGGAGGAATGAGTATAGACACTGACTTTCTAAATGAAGTTGAAAAGTTTAATGCCATGAATTCAGTGATTATGATGAGTGCTCACCTGGATCACCACAGCACAGAGAACACCTCTCACAAAAGGTAGGTACAGACAGGAGCACACCACAAGGGCTCATGGTCCCTCAGAAAATACTGAGCAGACATGCTCAGGCACTGTATCGCTAACTAGAGGCATGATGATAAATCAATCCAGAGATGGCCCTGGTTGTCACGAGATAACTCAAGAGAGGCTGGATCAGCAGGAGAGCGCAGGTAGGGGAGACAGATGAGGCAATATCGCACCAATGAGGGTGTAACAGCACAGTAAAATCGATGTTGTAAAGAAACAGAGCCCCATCCTAAGAGAGCATAATAATCAAGGGCTGTGACAAAGGACCAGACAGGGACTAGACTTCCCTGAAGAGATAGTATTTTAGCTGAGAGTCAATGCTCAAAAGCAATAACTTCAGATGGAGGGAGGCAGGAGGCTGGCGTTCCAAGCAGAGCAAGCCTTTGTGTAGAAATCTTTCACGTTCTTTATTATTCTTAAAAATAATGGTTCTAACTCTCCTTTGATTAAGGGTAGGAAAACTATCGCTGGCTCCCACATCAACATCTCTGTAGATACCACGGTCATACACACTGGGTCCAGCCCCTGCAACTTTGTAGCTCTGATACAGTGTAAGACCCAACAAAACACTCATTCATTTAAGAATCCCCTGGACTTAGACATAGACCTGAGTTCAACAACTAAATTAGTATATCTTAAATCATATACACTTACTCTATGAGAAGCTCTATGACAATAAGCTTTGAAATCAATTTAGAAAACGTGGCATCCACTATGCCCTTCTTGAAAACCCATCATGCATATTATCATAATTAATGTTTACAGAGAAACTTGTTTACCAATCATATTTGTATATATGTGTATACATATGTGATACATATCATATATGTGTGTGATATATATGCATGTACGTATGTGATATATGCCATATTTGTATGTGCAGATTTTAATATATACACACACAGACATATACTTGTTTATTGATTGACTGATTGATTGCCTCCAGGGGTCACTGTAGAGATTAAATGAATTAACACATGAAACAAGAAGGAAATGGCAACCCACTCCAGTATGCTTGCCTAGAGAATTCCGTGAACAGAGCCTGGTGGGCTGCCGTCTATGGGGTCACACAGTCAGACACGACTGAAGCGATTTAGCATGCATGCACTGGAGAAGGAACTGGCAACCCACTCCAGTATTCTTGCCTGGAGAATCCTGGGGACAGAGGAGCGTGGTGGGCTGCCGTCTACTGGGCTGCACAGCGTCGGACACGACTGAAGTGACTTAGCAGCAGCAGCAGCACATGTAAAGTATTTCTAATAGGGCCAGACGCATGGTAAATGGTGTTTATTGTTGTTATCAGAGATGATACTTACAGCACTTAGTTATAAGTAAGTTATAAGTAAGTAACTAAGAAAACCAACATTTCCAAGCCACTCCAGAGGAGGAACAATTCAGCCACATCCATTAGACATGCTCAGAGTTCTGCTATTTCTGCTTGGTTTCTATAGCTCCAATGCAGCTCACGCAATTTTCAATTGACTCTAGCCAGATCCTGAAACTAACCTATTTTTGGTGAAAATAATTTAATTTAATGATTTTTAATCAACTCCCTTCCTTGTATTTATTTATACTCTAACGTTACTGCATCAATTTCAAGTACTGTACTAGAACCAAGCAAGGGCCATAGATTCGTCTGCTGGCATCAATACTGTGGAATTCCATTGTTATGATTGTGCTAATGATCTTTTGGCTCCATGGACAAAACGCTCATTTCCTGAAAACCAAATCCCCAAGGAGTTGGTGTTTTGTTTTTTTTTTTTTTTTCTTTTCGTTCTTTGTACTAAGCAGGCAGAGCATCTGATTTATAGGATCAAAATGAAAACAATTTCTCTCATTTACTTTGATGTTCCCCAAGATAGGCAAGCATTTTTTTCTCCTCTTCTAAAATGCTATACAGCTGCTGGAAAGAATGCTGTAACTTGGGGAAGGGTTAGGAGTGGCCAAAGATAATAAAATCACCTGCCACTCTACCAAAAGTAAACTGGCCTTTCAGTTCATTTCCAAGTGGCCAGATGCTGAGCTCTTTGTCAGGAAAAGGTTTTGGCTCCCCCACTAAGCTTCTATTACAAAGATACCTGCAGAGGCTCTTACAGATACCTGTGATGCCTTGGACCATGATTCAGGTTACCGAGTCATAGAGAAATGTATTATATTTTCAGCAAAACTGACCGGTCTTCTGTTACTGTCACTCATAAAGGCAAATACAGATAATCTGCAAAGACTAAATAACAAATACGGTGAAAGAGAACAAACACACCAATCCCAAGAGAGGTGAATTAAGGGATGAACCTTTGAGAAAAAAAATTATATATGTCTGTGTTCTTCGATTTAGAGTACAATACAGATGAATATAAAGGTTAAACACTATGAGTTAGCATCATGTTAATTTTTTTTTCATACATATCAAAATGTTAGTATTAGTCGCTCAAATTTTAGTGTTAGTCATGTCCTATTCTTTGCGACCCCATGAACTGCGGCCTTCAAGGCTCCTCTGTCCATGGAATTCTCCAGACAAAAACACCGGAATGGGTTGCCATTTCCTTCTCCAGGGGATCATCGCAATCCAGAGATGGAACCCAGGTCTTCTGCATTGTAGGAAGTTTCTTTACTGTTTGAGCTACCAGGTAACCCATGTATATCAAATGTTGCCTATAAATATATATGTATGCTAATATAAGATAACTTGAATTTTTTAAGAAGAAAAACAGTGAACGCTAACCTACCAATAATTACACTAATACATCACAGCATAAGTTTTTCCAGTACAAGCTTGTATTTTTATTTTATTAGGTGTCTGGAGACACAGTGGTAAACAACAGACGAACAGTCCCCACCTTCATGAAAATCTAAGATACTCCATTTTCCCTGCCTAAAATTCATGAGTTTATCATAGTTACCATAGAAAATCCTCCAAAAGCTAATTTCTTGACATTCTTCATTCTGTTCCCTTGGTATTTTATAATCTAATTTGCTTATACTAATCACAGAACAGGAAAAATGGTAGTCAGTGTGGGTAATGTTTTAAGTGAGACATTTTGAGAGAAGTTTCTATTTACCTTTAAAAGGGCAGAACAAAATCTTCCTGAAAGGGGTCTGGTTTATAGTGTGACAGCAGAGAAATACAGGCCATCTGAACAGCCCAGTGACTGTGAGTGGTCAAAACTCTATTGTATTCTCAAAACAACTGAAAGTTATGAGTGCAAAGAATGATATACCATTTCATCTAGATCCAGTCATTGCACTAATCCATATTCCTTTTCACTGAGAGGGGATAAATGCATATAAAAATTAAAACCATATCTGAATCAAACAGGATATTTTAAAGTTCACTATAACATGTGTGCTATACTGATTACATTAGCACTGAAAATAAACTGATTTGCTGAACACAGAGAACCAAGAAAATGAGAAGTAAAAGAAATTTGATATCTTACTTCAAATTCACTGAAAAGAAAATTCTTTGGCTGAGACCATAACATGTATAAAATCAGAACACCATGTTATATGAAACTCCAAACTCAACAATCAAATTTAGATTGCCCACAAAACACTCAGGATGTACTGTACTCTAAAGTCCATCCCATTTCCCTCATCCCATTTATAGATGTTCTCCTCACAAGAAAAGACCCTGATGCTGGGAAAGATTGAAGGCAGGAGGAGAAGGGGACGACAAAGGACAGATGGTTGGATGGCAACACCGATTCAATGGACATGGGTTTGAGCAAGCTCCAGGAGAAGGTAAAGGGCAGAGAAGCATGGTGTGGGGCAGTCCATGGGTTCACAAAAGTCGGGCATAACTGAGCGACTAAACAACAAGAACCTCACAAGAAGTACTGGTGCTCAGTGCATACACTCTCCATGAATCGACTGCAGGTGAGCTGTCTGCTCAGCTCTGCTCTCAGTCAATCTCATAAGACTGGCAATGACCTTCACACTGCCAGATTCTATGTGTGACTTTCAGCCCCCAGAGGCAGTATCTCAGCAGCATTTGACTCAGTGGATCATTCCCTCCTCTCAGCAAATCGCCTTGCCTTGATTCTGCAATAGCACATTCTCTCGCTTTTCCAATTACTTGCTATGCTATAATTTTTCAGTCATTTTTACTGAAAACTTGTCTTCTTTCTGACCTCTTAGATGCTGGAATGTTCAGGGCTCATTTTTCAGAAACTTTACTTTCTCTGTTTATAATCATTTCCCTAGAGGACCTCATCCAGTCTTCTCGCTTTAATGATGATGGACATTGGTATCATCTCTATCAATTCGCTATCTTTATCAATGAGCTCTTCCCTGAAACACAGATTCACCTATCTAATGATATAGAACATCACTGCATTGATACATCTATGAGGTATTCACATAAACATGTTCAGAGCAGAACTCCTGATTATTCTCCCCACTGCTCACCACGTGAAGAAATGGCACCAACATCCAGTTGTCAAGTCAAAAACTTCAGAATAATTAAATTTCCTCTCTCTCACTTCAGATGCACTCCATTAACAAATTCTGTTAGCTCTACAAAAAAGTATACTATATTCCAAATTAAAAACGTTTCACAGTCTCCATTGCCATCTTCCTAATCAAAGCCACCACCTCTCACAGAAACCCCAATAACTGCTCAAGCCACCTGCTCCTCCTCTTGATCCCACAACCTACTCTACACAGGACATGGAATCATCCTTTTACAACTTGAATCAGATCAAAGCCCTCCAAAGGCTTCCCTTCATACTTACAATCACCCCACAGTGGTAGTCAGAGCCTACAATGCTCTTACCCCAGCTATTACCTCTCTGATCTCATCTTCTGCTGCTCTTTGCTCCATTATTATCCTTCAAATGAATCATAAAACAGTTCTACCTCTGATCTCATCTTCTGCTGCTCTTTGCTCCATTATTATCCTTCAAATGAATCATAAAACAGTTCTACCTCTGAGCTCTTGCACCCATTCTTCTCCTCCTGCTTGAAATACTACCTTTACTGATGTTCGTTCACATGACCAATTCCTTTATGATGCTCAAGTGTCCCCTCCTCAGCAAAGCTTTCCCTGACTACTCTACGAAAAATAACAGTTCCTCTAATACATCTTTTATCCTGCCCACTGCTGCTTCAGAGAAGTCATCACTATATGAATTTACATAATGTATCTGTCTTCATTTTTAAAAAATTATGTTTCCCAACTAGAACATAAGTTCCATTAAATCAGGGACTTTTTCCATCCTATTCATCATTATAACTCAAGAACCTAGAATGGTGTCAATAGTGTCTAATGCACAGTTTGTGTTCAATATGTAATACTGAATGCAGAAATAAATAAGTCAGCAAAAAGTGAGCTATTTTACCTCACAAAAGTATGACAGGAACATGTTAACCATTCTTACATTTTTCTTTAATATTATCAGCCTATCAGTATTGAAAATCAATTTATGATTTCTCAATGAAGGTTATAAAATCTATCTGGAGACATTTTAAGAACTGGTATTAGTGATCCATGGATTTAAAGTGATGATCTCTCTTTATATACTAATTCCACAATTAAGACTTGTCAATGACCTTTATTTACTGGGACAGTCTGTTCCCCTTTGACTCTTAAAATAAAATGGAATTTATTTTTAGAAATCAGGATTTCCTTTCCCTGCAGAGGTTACAGCCCAGACACATCTGAATACTCAAATGTTTACAATGATTTTGGCAGACAGCTCACCCTGGAGAAGCATGCTTCCCCAATATAGAAACTCCAGACTTCCAGAGCCTAATTCTTAGATTCTATGCCACGGTCAGTATTCCGTCAACTGATTTATCAGAGAATTTTGACCTTATCATCCCTATAAAACTTTAGATTAAGCAATGAGTATTGACTATGCTGCTTCACAAAATCAACAGCTACCTCCACAATCCTGGCTCCGTTCACCTCTGCCTCTTATCAACCACGCTCCCCTCAGTCACTCTTCTCAGGAAGCTTCAGCCACCAGGCCCAGCTGCGGTCACGGTCTTCATTCTGGCCGTTCCCTTTGCCTGGAACACTCTCCCACCTGATAGTCCACTGGCACATACCGTCTGATTCTGGTAAATATCACGTGAATATCTTTATGTTATCTACATCACTGTGTGCCTGCACTGTATCTCTCCAACTGCTAAAATGTGACCTCATTTGAGCACAAACTATGCGTTTGGTTGACTGCTCTATTCCAGCACCCAGGGCAAGGCCAGGCTAAGAGCAAACAGTCAATATATGGTTGTTAAATGAATGCTCCATAAATAGCATATATTCACACCAATCCCTCTCATTAGTCACTGAGAACATGTTTCATTTATTTCAAAACTATTAAGAACAAGCTATACTGAAACGTACTTGAGAATCTAATTTTCTTTCTCAGTTACAAAATGACTCACTTCATTGATCTGGAGAACATTACTGAAATGTAAATAAATATGACTCACAGCTAACAATTATTAATATATTTCATTAATCTGTGAATTGATGTGATTTTATCTATGATTCTTTTTCACTACTTCTCTGAAATAATTTCTCCACTCTATTAAGTTCCTACAGTCAATATACTTTAAATAATTTCAATGTAAGTAAGCCTTAGAGAATTGTACTTTAAAAATACATTTCCTCTTAAACATATGTATCAAAACCACTCCACATACTTCACGTAACATGTCTATGGGCACTGTGTAATCTGGTGACAGATTACTATTTGAACTATTTCCCAACAGAAAGTATCACAGAAAATATTCTGATTCTAATAACAATCAGAGTCACATCTATAACTTAATGAATACATAAAACAAACTCTGACTTTGGATTACAAAATACTGGGGGAAAATGAAATCTACACAACCAGCCAAAACACATGCTAAAGGAATTAAACATAAAATAAATAGTTAAAAAATAAATCAGAAAGAACTATAAGAGTATATTTATCTGATTATGAAATACCTTCCTAATCATTTAAGTCAAGTAGACTTCTGGTTCAAGACGACAGATGAAACATAAACATTAATGTTTGTTTCCATGAATCCCACTGAAAGAAGAGTAAAATAGAAAGTGAATTTAATTCATATCACTACTGAACATGGAAGTGGAAAGAGCTATCAGTGAACCAAAACTTTTGACAAATACCAAAGAGAAATCTGATGGAAACAAATCTCAAGTAGGCCCTTGCATTTCCAGTGCATTTATTTACAGATACTGACTACTGTTTCCCTCAGGGTAAACTTCCAAGGAGCAAGGATCTTATCTCCATCATCCATCACTCTATCCTCAGCATCCAGCACAGGGCAGGGAGATAATAGGTGCTTAATAAATATTTGTCTCTTCAATGAATTAATAGCCATTAACAGAGAATTAAAGAAATACAGTGAGTCATTTTAACGTACCA
This sequence comes from Muntiacus reevesi, assembly GCF_963930625.1. Classification (NCBI taxonomy): domain Eukaryota; kingdom Metazoa; phylum Chordata; class Mammalia; order Artiodactyla; family Cervidae; genus Muntiacus; species Muntiacus reevesi. Next base: position 37,974,511 of record NC_089263.1, read on the forward strand.
CTGAGGCTTCCCAGGTGGTGCTGGTGGTAAAGAACCCACCTGCCAATGCAGGAGACTAAAAGAGACGTGGGTTTGATCCCTGGGTCTGGAAGATCCCCTGGAGGAAGAAATGGCAACCCACACCAGTATTCTTCCTGGAAAATCCCATGGACAGGGCTGGCGGGCTATAGTCCACAGGGTCACAAAGAGTCAGACACGACTGAAGTGACTTTGCATGCAGGTACAATGTACCACTATGCCACCTTTAAAATCAAATGCCAATCATATATGAAGTTCTCAATAAAGAAGTGTTGAATGAGAGAATAAATGAATGGATAGTGGAAAATGAAATCTTTAATGCTATAAGAAATCTGTCATGATGCTCTGGTAAGCTAAAAAGATGATCCTGAAACAGTATAGACAATGGAGCCCCCATTTTATTAAAAAAAAAAAAATGGATTCATAGAAAAAGGAGTTGAAGAGAACAAACAAACAAAAAAACCCATTAACCGTAGCTTTATCTAGGAATAAGATTGTGAAAGGCTGCATTATCTTTTATGCTTTTGTTTTTGCATTTTTTAAACTTTACACTACGTATATGTAATCCCTTCATAATCAAGGAGAGGAAAAAGCTATTGTACAACAGAAGGACTTAGTTCTGCTATTCTCCAAAAAGTACTTTGCTTGCTATCTCTTCTCCCACTCTCTAGCCAGCCAACTCATACTACATTATGTGCCAGACTATAGCCCCATTCTTCAAACACACAGGAATGGAGGAGAGAAAAACAGAGGCATGGCAAGCAGGCTGCTATTACAGAGATAGGCAAGGGCCAGGCTACAGACTGTGGCCTGCCTTCCAGCATAGAATTTTACGCCTCTTCAGGGGAACACGTACCAGATACATCTGTATATGTGTATACATGTCTATGCTGGAGCAGCATATAGGGGTCACTCCTCCAGGGACTTCTTTACCACAGTACAGCCCCCAGCACCAAGCCAGAACCATAGGTCACAGATACAGCTGAGGTCAGGAAGAACAGGTCAGGCCCACTTAACTCAATTATTCAATGGTCATTACCAACCCATGCTTGGTGTCAGCTTCCTTACCTATACAAATAAATCATGTGGCTGTCTTTGGAGTTCTCAAACAGGACCTGGAATGTAGTAAAGTGTAACCAATAATTAACATTATTGTAATTACTTATTAATAAATAAGACAAGAAGATGCCATAAAAACAGTGACTGAAAGATGAAACCCTATATTTCTAAACTCTTATTTAATCCCAGATTCAGTATTTATTTTCCTCCTGTATCTACCAAACTGCTTTGGGGAAAATACAACTAGCTGGCAGAACTTGTTGGGGGATGTAATGTATACCATACAAATATGAAAATGACACAGCAAAAATATGAGGAAAATGTATTCCAGAAAATATTAGAAAATGTATTCCAGATCACATAAAAGAGGTATTATAAGGCACAGTCTGAAGAACTGCCAAGAGAACTATTGCCTTGGCCTTGCACTGTCCGGAACAAGGGTCACTGCATCACAGTTCATTACAGGTCTCCCTCAGAGGTGTGATCAATATTCTAACAAATGTGAACAAAGGGATGCCCAGAAGAGCATCAGTTCACTCTAGCAAACAAAATTTGTGAACAATCACCTATGGATTTCAACATTTATTTAGCTCCATAAGTTCACATCATCTACATCTGTGCCAGGAGAGTATGTGAGCAGAGAAAATACTTGTAGTTAGTCAGTCAGAAAAGTGTATCTTCCCACTCAAAAGACCCATATCCGCCATCATGGAGAATATGTGCTGTGGTGGTGGTGTGACGGTTTTTGTCATTCTTTATCCATTCCTCTCTTGGAGAAAGAGCATTTCACTTTTTGGTAGAGGGAATTACTATTACTTCTTTGGTCTATTTGATGAACAAAATAAGGAACATTTCATTCCTCCTCTAGTAAAGAGGTGATGACATTACCCAAATTATGCAGACTGAAGTCTGCTGTGTCTAATATTTAAACTAAGTGATACGAGGACATGAGAGGAGACACTGACATGGCTCTTAATTAAGACATCCTAGGATATTAGTGGCTCCTGCTCAGTCACAGTTGCCTATCACAAGTATTCCCATCCCTTTATAACAAAAGTCTGAAAATCAGTATTTCCCTCATCCTCAAGCTAAGGGAGATCATGTGACTTAATTCTGGCCTGTGACACAGGGGCAATCTACTGGCTGCTTCTGGGAACACTTTTTCCTTCCTCATGAAAGAATGAGGCATGCAAATTAAGCTCTCTCACTGATATGAGCTCTCAGATACCTTATGGCTTTAGAGCTTTTTAAGTCCATGATGTCTAGAAATGTAGGCAGCTATCTTGCTTTTTTTCTTTTTAAATAATGAAAGTATGATAACATTCACAGGACACTTGGAAAACAATATATATTATGATTATTTTAAGTAGATAAATTAAGATTTGTAGTTGAAGTTTCAATATCAAATTCTTAAAAATTAATAGAATGAATAGACAGAAAAGGAGAAAGATATAATAGACCTGAAAAGCACTATGAACCAATTCAACGTAAGTAATAGTTATACAATTTTCACACAACATCAGAATACAAATTCTTAAAATTCAAGTTCCCATAGACTATAAACCAGGAGGCACAGGAACATATTCAGTGACATAAAACAAGGTGCACGAAGTTCATGGTCTAAAGGTACTGAAATCACTGAGTCTGTCCTCTTATCACTGTGGAATTAAGTTAGAAATCAATATCAAAAGATATTTGAAAATAGCCCACATATTTTTCAAGTGCAATGTGACATTTTACCAAGAGAGATATTTGACTTAAGACTTTGAAAGACTTAATAAAGGTAGAGTGCAAAAACTGAGGGCGATTGCAGAGAAGAAAACATTTAAATGAGAAATTAATATCAAACTGAGAAATTAATATCAAGGATACTTAAAAAACCCCATGTATTTGGAAATTCAATGTCCACTTTTAAATGATGGGTATATCTAAGAAGCCATAACAAGGAAAATTTAAAAATATGTGTAGCAATAAAAATGGAAAGAGAATTTATCAAAATTTGTTGCATACAACTTAAGTTGCTCAGTGCAACTAAATACAATATGGAATCTTGAATAAGACTGAATGAAAACAAATAATGGATACTAGCATATAATTTTGTGAAGTTTGAACAAAATCTACAGTTTAGTTAATAATACTGTATCATGTTAATTTGCTGATTTTTTTTTTTTACAATATAGAATTTCTTTATAGTCTCAGGATTGGATTAGCCATAAAGCCTCATTCAAAAAATTTTAAATCACTAACATAATTAGCTTTCTAGACTTTTAGCAGTAATACTAGATGCCAGAATAAACTGAACTACATCAAAGTTCTGAGTGAATATAAATTAGAAATATAGCATTCAATTCACACTTAGTCAAACAAGTGAAACCAAAATGTCATAAATTTTTAGCTAAGCACAAATTCACAAGTTTTCTAAAATATATTACATTATACATACTATATATATACTATACACAGACACACACACACAAGCTTTTCTGCTACACTTGATAAAGACTTGAGAAAGGACAACAGAGGAGAGACAGAGAATTGGAAAACATAAACTAAATAAACGGGAGCACTGAATATGAGTAGAAAAAGAACCACAAGCTAGATAAAAGTAAAAGACCATCATATAGTTCAGTTGTTTTTAAATGTGGCTGCTCATTAGAATCACATCAGGAGTGTTGGAGAAAAAAAGACAATACCTGGGCATTTGTATTTTTCAAAAAATTCCAAGATAATTCTAATGTGCATTTGAATGTAAACAACTGATTACACGTTTTTCTATTAAACGGTAGTTTTATAGAATTCCATTATTTTCTGTTGACCAATCATGATACAATGTTATTAAAATGAATAACAGGTATATATAATCATAACAGTAAAAGATGTTTATCAGTTTTCATAATCAATAGCCAGACAAAAAATAAAAGATAATTGGCAACTGCAAGCCGTAATAGAAACATAATTAACCTAACAATATAAAATAATTACATACAACGGGGTGGAGGGGGGGATGTTGAATAGTGGAAATGTGTTAAGTGAAAATGCATACATACACATGTTTTCATCCACCCAATCAGTCTATGTTTTTTGGTTGGTGCATTTAAACCATTTACATTTAAGGTAATTATTGATATGTATGATCCTATTATCATCTTCTTAATTGTTTTGGGTTCTTTTTTGTAGGTCTTTTTGTTCTCTTGTGTTTGCTGCCTAGAGAAGTTCGTTAGTGTTGTAAAGCTGTTTTGGTGGTGCTGAACTCTATAACTTTTGCTTCAATGTAAAGTTTTTGGCTTCTCCATCAAATCTGAATGAGAGTCTTTCTGGGTAGAGCATTCTTGGTTGCAGGTTCTTCCCTTTCATCACTTAAAACATATATATCACGCCATTCCCTTCTGACTTGGAGAATTTCTGTTGAGAAATCAGCCAATGGCCTTGCAGAATTCCCTTGTATTTGTCATTTTCCCTTGTAGCTTTTAATATTTCATCTTTGTCTTAAATTTTTGTCAGTTTGATTATTATGTGCTTCAGTATGTTCCTCCTTGGGTTTATCTTGACTGGGACTCTCTGCACTTCCTGGACTTGGTTGACTATTTCCTTTCCCACGTTAGGGACGTTTTCAGTTATTATCTCCCTGAATATTTTCTTGTGTCATTTTTCTCTCCCTTCTCCTTCTGGGAACCCTATAATGCAAATGTTGGTGTGTTTAACCTTGTCCCAAATGTCTCTTAGGCTGTATTCATTTTTTTTTTCTTTTTCATTCTTTTTTCTATAGTCTGCTTTACTACAGTAATTTACATCATTCTGTCTTCCAGGTCACTTACCTGTTCTTCTGCCTCAGTTATTCTGCTATTGGCTCCTTCTAGTGTATTGTTCATCTCTTGTTTGTTTTTAGCTCTTTTAGGTCTTTAGTAAATGTTTATTGCATTGTCTCCATTCTTTTTCCAAGATCATGGATCATCTTCACTATCATTATTCAGAATTCTTTTTTCTGGAAGGTTGCCTACCTCCACTTCGTTTAGTTGTTTTTCCACAATTTTATCTTCTCTCTTCATCTGGGACATAATCTCTGCCTTTTCATTTTGATTAACTTTCTGTGATGTGGTTTTCAGTCTGGCAGCCGCAGGATTATAGCTCTTGTTTTTTTGTCTGCCCACCAGCAGATGAGGCTAAGAGGTTTGTGTAAGCTTCATGATAGGAGAAAATGCTAGTGGGAAAACTGGGTCTTGCTCCGGTGGGAAGGGCTATGCTCAGTAAAACTTTAATTGTCTACTGATGGGTGGCGCTGTGGTCCCTCTCTGTTAGCTGCTTCACCTGAAGCAACCCAGCCCAGGAGTCTACAGGCTCCCCGTGGTAGAGTTAATAGCAACCTCCCTCCAAGAGGGCTCACACCAAGGGGCATCGCCCAAGACTGCTGTTGTCAGTGCCCCCATCTCTGCAGGGAGCCACTGCGGGTCCACACCTCCACAGGAAACCCTCCAATATTAGTAGGCAGTGTCGCTTCAGTCTCCTGTGGGGTCACTGATCTTTTTTCCTGGGTCTTGGTGCACACAAGATTTTGTTTGTGGGCAGCTATCTTAGGACCAAGAGGATAAAGAGAAGCAGAGAGATACCAGCCCTCAACCTGATACTGCGGAGCAATAGGAGAAACCTTAGAAACTTCTACTTACAAACTCCATACTAAATACATTTCCATGTCATTATAGTTTAACAGGGCTTCCCTGATGGCTCAGATGGTAAAGAATCTGCCTGCAATGTCAGAGAACTGAGTTTGATCCCTGGGTCGGGAGGATCCCTTGGAGAAGGAAATGGCAACCCACTCCAGCATTCTTGTCTGGAGAATTCCATGGACAGAGGAGCCTGGTGGGCTAACAGTCCTATGGGTCATAAAGAGTTGGACATGACTGAGCAACTAACACTCACTTTTCACTTTCACAATTTATTACTGTTCTGTGGACTTTTCATGATGGAGCTGAGGGCACCTATAGAATGGGTACATAAAAATGACTGGCAACTACTGCCCTTCTTGTATCCATGCCCATTCAGTTACCCAGTAATTTTTAGGCCTTCTTCCTCTGACTCTGAGATTGACCATGTAACGTGCTTTGGCCAACAGGATATAAGCAAACATGATTCAAGATCTGGAGAGAAGAATTTGTCCTCTTCTGCTACACCTGTCACTGCCATGCGAACATCACATACATGCATATACATACACATCGACAAAGAGGAAATTTTCTTCCACTATTCAAAACCACTATTCAACTCAGCAAAAAATTCATTCATGTCACTGATGAACATGCAAAGTTCTGACCTCCTTCTTCGTTGTTTCATTTTCATCTTATTTGTTCAAATAAAAAATTATAAACCAACAGTCATGTCACAACTATACTTATCATTTGCAACCATAGTTGCACTGCAGGATGTAAGAGTTTAAGGGGAAAAAAAGACAAAACTATTCTCTGAGATATAACTGGCTATGTGAATTTATAATAAAAGGTATTTTACATTTCATTATTTGTAAATTATATGCTACATCTTTTATATCATAAAATTGGCAATACTTTTTTTCAAAGAGTTGGGTGTTAAACTCAGTACACTACTGAGTATGATATAACATGCCTCCTCGTCCTCTGAGCTCCAAAAGGCTGAGACAGAAAAGAGACTCTTCTACTTTTCCATCATAAAAAAAGATAATAAATTATTTTCCCCAAGAGAATGCTGCTCAGCTCTATAGGAAAAGTATGACATAATCAGTGAAAGTAGGTTTCAATTTCCTTAGAAACATGCAGGTAAATCTAGAATAATGGTGGAAGGTAGGGTGAGGAGGTGGATCTACAAACACAAGGACTTTTTATTTTCATTCATCCCCAGGAGTGGGTTAATTTTTAAAATTTATTATTATAAACACATTTATTGAAATGTTTGCATCAATTAGAAACAGGAATCAGTTAGCTATTTCTTACATGAGCCTCATTTCTGAAGATCCATGAGGGTGTCAACAACTTAGGTCAACAGCTAAAAGATGATATTAGTTGATATTGTGGTTAAATTTTTTTCATTTTTATGAAATCATCAAAGAACAACCTACAGTACCAAAAAAAGGTAAAGATAAATATATGGAGAAACAAATGTTTCTGATTTCCTGAGTTGTTTCATAACCTTTACTTTCTATTGCTAAAATATGTGCATGAAAATAAGATTAAGGAACCTAGCAGTTTATTCCCTCCTACCATTTTCCTCTCAAAGTCTTATTAGGAACAGAGTGTGGGAGGTGCGCGGGATAGATCTGCAGGCTGAGGAAAAACCATCTTCCATTAGAAAAAAATGGGGACAGAGGAACAACTGTTTGGAAGAGGAAAAAACATAGAAAAAAGAAACAACAAGACAGTCATTTCTTAATATAGAGATAAAAGGGAAAAGTGGAAAAAGCAAACAGATGTTGTGAAGAAAGATTGTGAAAGGGCAGAGCCAAGGAATGTGAATGACATTATACAAAAAACTAGGCGGCATATAAAAGAAGCAGGAAGAGCAGAAAGAAAAAGAAAGAAGGAAACAATCACAATGAAACCAATTTTAACAGAGCCAGGGAGAAACTTCTACATATGACATCATTCATTTCTAGCTTACTGTGCCATGATATTTCAGAATCCATTCTGCAAATGCTTGCCAAACCTCCTTCACTTTAAATCGCCAGCCATTTTCTTCATGTCTGGGGGACTCAGGTCTTTGGGAGGCTAATTTGATAGTAATTATAAATGAAGTCAACACTCTGTGTCTTAGTTTGGTGTTCACACGGTACTCTCTCATACCCTATTAGAGTCTACTTTTGGTGTCCTGATCTCTGGAACATTCTTGAACCGGTAGACACTTGCCTTTTTTGGCCAGACAGGATTCATTCTTTGGTCTTTCCCTATACCTGCATTTCCTGCTTCCCTTGGGATATGTCTTTTTTCCCCTTCTCTTTTATACCAACAACTTCCTTTTTTCTCTTCACCCCAGGTAAAGCCATCGTAATGTGATTCATGGGTATCTTTAGTTTGTATGTATATGCACGCTTTCATTTACATAAATAGGACTATGCAAAATACTTTATTACTTTTTTGCTTTTGAGATGTATCCACGTTGCACATCAAATCCACAATTTCTGCTTGCTGCAAATGTTCCCTGATGTCCACTAAAATCTATTTATCCACTTTTCTGATGATGACACCCATACATCTAAAAACTCATTGCCTCTACAAACAATGCAGTAATAAATATGCTGATTCAGGCCTCCTCATTCACCAGTGCAAGAATTTTTTTGAGGATGTCTGTACCCAAAAATGCTGAGTTATGATACTTGTTATTTTGACTGAATAGTAGCAGACTGCTCTCTAAGATAGCTGTACCAGTCTACATTTTCACCAGCAGTATCTGAGGCTTCCTCACTATACAAATCTTCATCAATACCTGGCACTATCCAACTTCAATGCTTCTGCACTTTAGTAGTGAAAGATGACATCTCATAGTTCTTTTAACTTGCATTTATCTAATTACAAAATAACTTTAAGTTGTGGGCATTAGGGGTATCTTCCTCTAAAAATTAGCTGTTCATCTATTCTTTGCCTATTTTTCTATCGGTGTCTCTTTCCCTCTTTAGTTGATTTTTTGAAACTTCTTGTATTCTATACATTGGTCCCTTGTTGAGTTTTAGGTATTTTAAATATCTTCACCGATTTAGTTACACATTTATTAATGTTGTCCATGGTAACCTTTGATGAGAAGAAATCCTATAACTGATGATAAAAATTCATCAGTTTATATTTTATGGTTTTGTTTTTGAAATTTTGTTTAAGAGGCCCTTCTTCCCTCTCTCTAAAATCTCTTAAATTATGTTCAATTCAATTTATTTTTTTTTTTTTTTTTTTATTTTTATAAGTTTTTACTTTTAAGAAAGGACTACAAAAAAAAGAAGAAAGGACTACAGAAAACAAGGCAGAACATATAGAACAATTACTACTGCCAAATAATTCAAACAGAATCAAACTTTGATTACAGGCTTGGTCATATCAGTGCCAAACAACCTCTCTTAAGAAAATTATTCAACTGATTTATCTACTTGGCTTTTCACTAACTCATCAGATTTATTTTTAGTTATAAAAGACACCTTCAGCGCAGCAAACTCAAAACATCCTCGGCTGTAGAAAGTAAACAAGAGATGTCCACCACACCATACCTACCAAGATTCCCAGCCCCCTAAGGTAGTTACTGCTGAAAGCTTAGAAACTCTCTCCTGACTTTTTTAAAGCACATTTAGAAATCAAGACTCTTCAGCTTCAAATGACAGCTTTGAATCTTCTTGAGGTGTAAACAGTGGTAATTCACATTACTGAAGCAAATGTCAGGTGTGAATTTACTGGAAAGTGTTTGAGGCAATACTTAGGGATCATCATAGCCAAAAAACATTGGAAAATGAGAAAGGATTTTTTGAGGGAATGTGATTAGAAGAAAAATCATGGAATGATGCTACAAGATCTCAAGGCCCATGGAAACTGAAAGGTAGAGCACTTTACAGAACAAAACTTGAGGTGTAGAAAGATCATTTTTTTTTAAAGACTTTGTAACAGAAACCAAATTGTTCCCATGACTTTATCCTTTGACATGTTGTCTGTTTCTCAGGCTTTTCTCAGGCTTTCCAGAGAGGCTTGTACAGCACCTGGCTAAGTGAATACCTAAGGCAGAGGTCACACAGGGATGGCCTGGACCTTGTGTCTCAGTGTTTGTAAATTTATTTACGCTGTAGCTGCCAACTAACATAACCCGTATGTCTGTGGGTTGAGCATAATTCATGTACATATGGATTTTATATATATATATATATATATATATACATACATATACTCAATAGTCCCTAAATATAAGACCCACTGTATAAATTTGTTTTTCTTGAAAAATCAGAAAGATTGGCAATACCTTGGCAAATTCCCACGTGGCGACAGGGCCCAGGAGTTCTCCCTTTTGGTTGCCCTGTTGCCCTCAGCAGTCTGGCCTGATCCTCGCTGATCAGTCAGCTCTTCTCATGTTCCCCACCTGCCCCTGCACACCCCTGCCTCCAGCTCCTTGTTTGTCACTTTTGACATGTTTGGGGATGAGGGGTCAGGTGTCAAAGGGGAAGGCCTTGATCTGGGTTAACCTCTGGGGTCAGCTCCCAACTGAGCTCTTCACCAACACTCTGGACCTTTAGTCATGTTTTCTTTCCCCGACAAAAGAAAAGTTTTATGTCAGAGAGCACTACAGCTCCTTCAACATAACATGAAACCTGTTTTAATCGGAACTGGGGGGTCAGGAAACCTGGGTTTTGTTTCTGTCTTACTCACTTTGGACAGGTCAGGGTGGTTAAGCGGTCCCCTGTCCCTTACCAAGTGGGAAAAAGAATATTTTAACTCGTAGCAATTTGAGGAGATGTAGATTCTGTTGAGAACAAAAATGCTGTTTGAAAATTGAAATGTATGTTTTTTTAGGCATTTTGGGCCTTAACTGAATCTGTTTTATGTGTCAGTATTCATCTGATAATAGAGACTGTTGATTATTAATAATCTGATAGTTGCCCTCCTCCCATGTTATTACACAGACAGCAGGAACCATCCTGTCTACACTGGTACCTTCAGCATGGACCTGACTACACTAACCAGTTCATGAAACTCCGTGTTCTGGAAATGGCCGCGGTTAGTGAATTTGTACAATTTGGCTTTCAGACTGTCGGCCACTTCTTGTTGTTCCTTCCAAGGAAGGAAAGGGTCATCGGTGGAGCCAAACTGCACAATGTGAGGACAGTTGGCTTTGATCTTCTCCCACTGCCAGGGCCGGCTGAAGTAGCCACTTGCACGCTCATTCGCATCTCCCAGGTCAGATGTGTACGCAGCCACTAACAGGATAGCATACACCTGGTGGGTCTCGGCGTACCTCATGGCCGCGATGGCCCCGGAGCTGTGGCCAATGATGATGGTCCCCTCGTCACAGTGCAGCTCCGTCTCCATGAAGGGCAGCCAGATGCTCTCTCGTGCTGTGATTGGGTCAGGCATGTTTTTAGACAAACACTGGAAACCAGGTATCTGCTCCAGCTCCCTCTTCACCCAGCCGTACCACCCGTGGGTGGCCACATCCTCGCCCCCATTCCCCGGGACGATCACCGCCTTGCAGGGAGCAGCCATGAGTGCAGCAGACCTGTGGTGCTCCTCAATTCAATTTATAATTTTAGCTTTTATACTTAGGTCTTTCACCTACTTGGAAAAGGTACATCTTTTGTATGTGGTATTAAAAAGCATTAGGTTTCTTTTTACAATGTTGTGAGCCAATTTTCCCAAGGTCATCTATTAAACAATCCATCTGTTCCTCAATGATTTGCAATGCTTACCACATAAAAAACTTTTCCATATTTATGTTTATTTCTGAGCTCTTCATTCAATCCCTTCAGTTTATTTGTCTATCTTGTATCAAAAAAAAAAAAAAAGAACCTTCAAAAAAAGTCAACTATGACTTTCTACTATGTCTTAATATTTGATGGCCAAATCTCTCTTCTATCCTCTTCTTAAGGTTAGTTCAGTTATTTCTGGAATTCTATTCTCCCTAAATATTTTAAATAAAATTAGTATTTTTAATTCCAATTGAAATTGAGATCAAGATTAATTTTGGCAGATTTGACATGTTTATAGTATTAAATTATATCATCCCAAGAGTATGGACAATCTCTTTTCATACACATCCCCTACTATGCTTTCTATTTAACATTTCCCATGAAAGTCTTGTATAAATTCTGTTGTTAATCCCCAGATATTTACTACTTTGTATTACTGTTTTTACATTGTAATTTTTAGTGATTATTCTTCATAGAGAGCAAAAGTAGTGATTTCTAAACGTTCATCTTGCATCAAGGACCTTGGTTAACTCTTTTGCCTGTTACTTTTTTTTTTAAGGTAGATGGCTATATCATCTGCAAATAATGTCTCTTAACTCTCATCTCAATCCATTTCTTTAAGTGTTGTTCTTTACCATTAACCTTTACACAATCCAAAATATATACTAAATTTTGCCATGAAATATAATCATTTCTGTAGTTTTTGATATATAACATTTACCAAACTAAGAAAGTACCCTTCTAAGCCTTTAGTCCCAAGATATATTTTTCATAAACAGGTAGTGAACCTTATCAAATGCATTGTTGGGATCAATAAAGATGATCATTTGATTTTATTTCTCCTTTGATCTAATGTATGATGAATTGTTCTGACATTTTTTAATATCAAGTATCAAGTCTTACTTGATCATGATGCATTATTTGTATTATATCACAGGATATGCTTAGCCAAAGTTTTATTTTGTGTGGATTATGGTATCTACAGTCATATGAGAAACAGGCCTACAGTGATTTTTTTTCCTGTTATGCTCATCAGGCTTTAGGTTTAAAATTATACTAGAGTTACTTAAATTAGCTAGTAACTTTTTCTCACTTTCAATTTCTAGAGCAACTTTAAAGAACAAGAATTAGTGTTCTTTAAAAGTTGGGTCCAATTAACATAAACTCATCCATCCTAGATTATGCGTTCTTAATAGTTAACTGATCAATTTCAACCCTTTATTGTATCTTATACTAATTTGAGCATTTTATACCTTTCCAGACAGAGGATGAGATGGTTGGATGGCATTATCGACTCAATGGACGTGAGTTTGAGCAAACTCTGGGAGACAGTAAAGGACAGAGAAGCCTGGTGTGCTTCAGTCCATGGGGCTGCAAAGAGTCAGACACGACTGAGCAACTGAACAACAACTCTACCTGTCTAGAAATAGATTAACTTCACCTTAGTTTACAAATTAGACATTATTCCTTGGAGAATTAACTCTTCCCCTGCTCTAAAGGCAGACCATGTATTTTAGAGCTACCAGTCAGCAAAAATGTTACCTTTGCCAGAGTGAGTCGTCGGGATTAGCTGTATTACCTTAATTGGCCCAGGCAGAAAACTCAGAACTTTTCTGTGAAGAGGAATAAACAAAGCCCTTGACTGCCTGGCTTCACAGCATAATATGAGGTATGGAATCATAATGGCAGAGGATGGATGTTAGAGACCTGCCGCATAGACTGGACCCAAATGCGAGCCAGCAAAGACAAGAGATAAGCCCTGGGGAGGCTGAGTTCTGGATAAAAGCAAATCTATCCCCAGTCGGTGTAATTCACTGTGTTAAGAGACCCTAAAGAAAACATTTCTTAGTTTCTGACATTTGCAGTCATACAATTCCTAAACTTTTGGTCCTAATACTTCAGCCTGTACTTGTATCCTCTTTGGCTCTTGGTGGATTACTGAACTCCTGCCCCTGAAACTGCTGCCTGAGGACAACTGCTGACTCCGTGGCCTCTACCGTGATATCCTAAGCCCACAGTCAAAGCTTGCTCTCGGAGTGCCCAACAGAGCCCTGAGAAGTAGAAGCCTTGATCTCACTTTCAGAACTCAGCTTTCTTTACAACCTGAACAACAAAACTCTCTTTCTAGCTCTCCACCCGACCACCACAGCCCCAGTGCCCAGGTCACAGCGTCAGATAAAATAGAGATTTACCAATGATCACACACATTTATCACTCCATTTTCCTAGATAGTCCCCAATTGTGACTCTACAGTTTCGTAAGCCTAATGAGAAAGAAAGAAAAAGATATTCATATATAGTCATATCTATATCTATAGTGGTTATACATATGTATTTTTTTCCTCTAGTAAGTTCTGGCACTCTCAATATCCCTATTGAGTTTCCAGAACATATGATATCATTTCAAAGACATATGACAGAGAAACAATGTTTAGATTTCCAAAAGTGACACAAACTGAATTTTAACTGTAACAAACTGTTGTACCAAGCTATGTTTAAAAACTTTACATTTAGAAACAATGACACATGCTGCCAAAGTCTGTTTGAAGTGTTCTTTCCCTGTAATATGTATAAAGACTTTCTAGGTTTTTAAATAAAAATTTACTCAGTAATAAAGGTATACCTAATATTTTGATGATTTGGGGAGGGGAGTAAAAAAGAATTTGAAAATATGCACACAGCAGTTCATCTCTTACCAATCATGCTTTCAAGAATAAAAAGCAAGGTTAAATTTAAAAAAAAAAAAAAAAAAAAAACTTCTAATACTAATAGTATAGATAGTTCTTTAGAACATTACTTTAAAGCAAGACAAAATTTCCACCAAAACTGCCTAGTGTTTGTCCTTTATTCTGACCTTGATGGAAACGAATACTCATTTCAGGAACTACACTATTGGTCCCTCCTTCATCGCAGACTGAAGTCTCCACCACATAATCAGGAAGCCTGAGGTCCTGCAGATGAAGCTCTGTGAGCCTGCGCAGTGGCAAAACCACCACAGACGGGACAAGGTATTTCAGAAACCACCTGAAAGAGGAGTCATCGTCAGGAACTCCCTCTGAGTTAGCTGTTCATGAGTTTCACAAAAAGGGCAGAGTGGCTAAACCCAATTCCAATGCCTCTTTTAACTTGAATGCTCTCTGGTAAAACAGATGATTTGATTTTAAAGTCCCTTTGTCCTCGTCTATTAAGGTCGTGTGGTTTAAGAACAATAGAAATTTATTTCGTACAGTTCTAAAGGCTGACAACGTGAGATCAGGATGCCAGCATGATGGTGACAGCTCTCTTCTAGGTCACAGACTTCTCACAGTTTCCTCACAGGATAGAAGAGGTTAGGGAGCTCTGTGAGGTCTCTTTTAAAAAGAGCTACTACTATAACTCATGAGAGTTCCACACTTAAGTCCCAAAGACCTTGTCTCCTAACACTGTCATACTGGGCATTAGGATTTCAGCATATGGATTTTGGAGGGACACAAAAATTCAGACCATACCATCCTTATGTCATATAAACTTCATGACCTTAACTTTAGGTTTGTTTATCTTAGTAGTTAAAAGACTATAAATAATCATAACTCCAAGTTTAAATAGTAAAAAAAAAAAAAAAAAATAAGATAGAGGCTAAATTAACCTATAAAAAAAGCTGAGTGCCAAAGAATTGATGCTTTTGAACTGCGGTGTTGGAGAAGACTCTTAAGAGTCCCTTGGACTGCAAGAAGATCCAACCAGTCTATCCTAAAGGAGATCAGTCCTGGGTGTTCACTGGAAGGACTGATGTTGAAGCTGAAACTCCAATACTTTGGCCATCTGATGCAAAGAGCTGACTCATTTGAAAAGGAAAGATTGAGGGAAGGAGGAAAAGGGGATGACAGAGGATAAGATGGTTGGATGGCATCACTGACTCAATGGACATGAGTTTGGGTAAACTCTGGGAGTTGGTGATGGAGACGAAGGCCTGACGTGCTGAGGTTCATGGGCTCGCAAAGTGTTGGACATGACTGAGCAACTGAACTGAACTGAAATTAACCTATTTTGCATGAGTCTTAAGAAAGATCATCAGAGATAACATGTCCAATTGCTAGTAAACTGCAACCCTTAGAGACTGAATAACTGAAGTCTGTTAGCGATTTCACCATTCTTAAGTTCTAATGCAGTGCCTGGGCATACAGACAAGCATCACACTAGAATGTAAGCATTCTGGGATGAAAGATATTTCCTGCTTCCAAGGAGCTCACAGTCTAGTCAGAGAGTTGGCGAACCAAGCAACAGTTACACAATGATAAAGCTAAATGCAGAGATGCAGAGTACCCAGCCCATCTAAAGGCTACAAAGCAGAAGTGTCATCTCAGCTCAGTTGTGAGGTATGAGGCATCATTGGGCAAAGACAGAGGGGCACGTGAAAACACAGTGTTTCTGGAGAATGACGTATGGCTGTAACAAATCATACTTCAGGAAAATGGCAGGAAAGGTAAGCAGGGAGAACTCCTTGATTATTACAAAAAGCACATTTTGTTTCAGTGTGAGTGCAAAAGAGTTTAGTTTTTTTCCAACAGAAACACACGTCATCCTAAGTAAGGTATTCCATGGACTGCTATAGAAGAGAGAGTGCTGCAGCGGCTGTGAGCCAAACTGCAAATGCTCACAGCCATCCAAGGGCAGAGCAATGAGAAACCAGTGAAGGGCGGCCGCCCTGATCAGGAGGGTGCAGTGTGCCTAGGGAAACGGCAGGGACAGGACAACTGTCACATCTGAGGGCTGACCCACCAGGCAGATCACGTGGATTGTCTCCAAAATTGTGAACACAGGAGGAAGAATTAAGGGAGAAGACGAAAAACTGTTCTTGGAAGTACAAAAAGCCGGGATGCAAGCTTTGCCTCCTGGGTGTGCCTCTCTTTCTGACTGCACTGCTCAGAAGCCAGTAATTTTCGGCCAAAATTATAGTTTCCTGCGGGATAAATAAAAATCTCTTCTTACCAAAGTGGGGGTGGGGAAGAAAGCATGGAAAGAAGAGAAAAAAGATACTTCGATGAGCAGAATGAACAATGTAGAAGAAGAGGGAAATGATATCCACAGAAAGTGGAAAGAGAATCATTAGCATCAGCAAGACTGAACCAAACCAGCAAGGGGACTTCCCTAGCGGTCCAGTGGTTAAGACACAGTGCTTCCACCGCAGGATCGATCAAAGGATCGAACCCTGGTTGCGGATACTAAGATCCTGCAGGACGTGTAGAGCTGGCAAAAACATAAACTAATAATAATAAAAAATACAGTGAGACCAGCAGGGGGACTTCCTGGTGGTGCAGTGGTTAAGACGAAGAGCATTCACTCCAGGGGGCAGGGGATCGATCCCTGGTTGAGGATTCTAAGATCCTGTAGTACACGCAAGAGTGGCCAAAATATAAAATAGTAATAAAATACAGTGAGACCAGAAAGCCATGAAAGTAAAACTGTCAGGGACGGCTGGCAGTTCAGCAGGCGGTCATAGACCTCAGGTACGTCTTGTTAACAAAAGCCTGTTCTCTCCCTGAGGGAACCGAGGCAAGCAAGGGTCAGCAGGGCTTACTTAACTCCTTTTTCCACAGATGGCTGACAGTTAGCAAATACTGACATATAACTGGAGAAGTTTAATTGCAACATCAGTACTCACTTATATCATATCTGCAAAGAAGTTCCTCAACTGAACTTTAGAGCACAAGAGGTCAATTCTACCAAGGTGTTGGGGGTAGTCCACACTTTTCTTTTTGACCATAAAAATTGGGAGGTTCTGCATCATTTCTGATTTCAAAAATTAGAAGATCTTGACATGAGGCCCACCCTCCCCTATGACATTCAGAGTTGGAACTAAGTAAAAGCCTCCCTCTTCAGATGGAAAACTTGCTAATTTTGGAAACTTGGTCTATCACTCTTGAAGAAAAGGATCTTCTTGTCACACAATTTTTTCCATACTGTAATCATATTCCTTTGATAAAAGCACATTCACTTCCAGTAGAAATACTATTTAAATACTACTCTTACAAACTGTCAACTTATAAACTTTCATATATAAGAATAAAGCTAGGTTCCAGAGAAAAAACATCTCAAAATTTTACAAATGGTATTCGTTAATATTATGTGGTCTTTTGGTCTTAACCATCACAGGGTTCTCTAGTCTAAGCAGACTGATGTAAACTTGCTGGGTTCTGTGGGCCCCATGGGCTGGGTTTTGTGAGCATGCAATATCGAGATTCTATGCAAAGGCAGTGAGTGTGGAAGATGCTAGTGAGAGGATTCCATGCTATCAGGAAGCAAGCAAAAGAGGAGGGAAAAAATGAAAAAGGAGAGTAGTAACTGGGACTATGCAAGTGCACATGGAATTCATTGGAAAGAACATGTGAATCACTTGGTGTGTGAAAAGTACAGGGCCCTGGAAAAGACCCTAATTTCAAAATAACTAACTTTCCATTATTATAAAGGCAAGCTCAATCATTAAACAGGTCACATTGCTACAATGTGTTAAGCACTGTCACACTTTAGGTAACTTTAAACACTGGCCTAACACTAATTTAAAAATATAAACATTCCAGAAGCCACTTCACAGGAGGAAGCAACTACAATCCTAGCCCTCTGCATTTTGGCAGCAGTCTGAAGGTTGCGCAATTTAGTGATACTCAGAATAAGCACAAGAGAGAGGGCTTCTACTAAAATGTATAACATTGCACTTTGATGCAAGAAATATGAGAACCCACCAAGGACACAGAAAATATCATAAGAGCCACAGGCACAGTGTTAGAAACTGGTATTGTCTGCAGCCAGCGGCCAACCCTGTGTAAGTGAAAAGCTGAGGCATTATGGCAAAGTTCACTAAGTGCAAACTCTTCCACAGGCACTCATGCAGACAAGTTCTGTACATCTATCTTCTCTGTGACTAAGACACTACATATGAGTCACGGGCAAAATATTTCCTATTTATAAAAATTAATTTCAGCTTTTTCAAATTCAGGGTAACGGTCAAAAGTTAAAATAATCTGGCCGAACAGACCCTTGACTAAACACATGCAAAGGCTTTAGAACTATAGACCTCCCCAATGCTATTCAATAAGAGACTATTGTGTCCAGTTAATGGTCAAGAATCATTGTTTACTATTTTTGTATGATAGCGGTTTTCAATAGCTCTCTTATTTTCCTTTTAAAAGGCAGCATTCCATTCAGCCAACCCCCAATGCCCTTTTCTTCATAGTGGAGAAACTGGTCTGTATTCCAGTTTGCAGAGTTGCCGAGTTGCCAATAAGAGACCACACACCACTGACTCCTGCTCGCAACAGTGGTGTATTAGAACAGCTTCTGGATCCCCAAATCACTATAAAGTAGCACTTAAGTCTCACGATCTGGAATCTTCTCACCTTAACCAACACTAAGCATGCTAGTTAATATGCATACTAGCGAATTATTTGTTGATTACTAAGGTAGCTCCATTCGACCGGCCTTACAATGTAAGACATTTCACTTTGTTCTTCAGCCTTTCTAGATCCTTTGTAACACAGATATCTACCCTAACAATTGGTAGCTTGTAATTATACAGATACACAAAAAAAGTTCATCCTAACAAAGCACATGTAGACTTGGTGGTCCTAGGCATACCTTGGTTGGCTTGATTTACTAAGGTTCTACTTTTAATTTCAAGCAACCAGTATTGAAATATTTCTAACATACAGAACATGGTTCCTCACCTCCAAAGGATATTTTGTTGAATGTAACTTAAATTTTGAATATTAGCTAGAAGCCATCATAATAAATATCAGTCATTGCTGGAAGCGACACAGTTCAGTTCAGTTCAGTTAAGTTACTCAGGCGTGTCCAACTCTTTGTGACCCCAATGACTGCAGAATGGACTACAGCACACCAGGCTTCCCTGTCCATCACCAACTACCAGAACTTACTCAAACTCATGTCCATCAAGTCAGTGATGACATCCAACAATCTCATCCTCTGTCGTCCCCTTCTCCTCCCACCTTCAATCTTTTCCAGCATCAGGGTCTTTTCCAAAGAGTCAGTTCTTCTCATCAGGTGGCGAAAGTACTGGAGCTTCAACTTCAGCATCAGTCCTTCCAGTGAATATTCAAGATCGATTTCCTTTAGGATGCAATGGTTGGATCTCCTTCCTGTCCAAGGGACACTCAAGAGTCTTCCACAACACCACAGTTCAAAAGCATCAATTCTTCGGCACTCAGTTTTTGTTATACTCCAACTCTACATCCATACATGCTGCTACTGCTGCTGCTGCTAAGTCACTTCAGTCGTGTCCAACTCTGTGCGACCCTATAGACAGCAGCCCACCAGGTTCCCCCGTCCCTGGGATTCTCCAGGCAAGAACACTGGAGTGGGTTGCCATTTCCTCTCCAATGAATGAAAGTGAAAAGGGAGAGTGAAGACGCTCAGTCATGTCTGACTCTTAGCGACCCCATGGACTGCAGCCTACCAGGCTTCTCTGTCCATGGGATTTTCCAGGCAAGAGTACTGGAGTGGGTTGCCATTGACTTCTCCGCATCCATACATGACTACTGGAAAAACCATTACTTTGACTAGATGAGCCTTTGTTGGCAAAGTAATGTCTCTGCTTTACAATATGCTGTCAAGATTGGTCATAGCTTTTCTTTCAAGAAGCAAGCGTCTTTTAATTTCATGGCTGCAGTCATCTTTTGCAGTGATTTTGGAGCCCCAAAAAATAAAGTTTCTCACTGTTTCCATTGTTTCCCCATCTATTTGCCATGAAGTGACGGGACCAGATACCATGATCGTAGTTTTCTAAATGTTGAGTTTTAACCCAACTTTTTCACTCTCCTCTTTCACTTTCATCAAGAAGTTCTTTAGTTCTTCACTTTCTGCCATAAAGGTGCTGTCATCTGCATACCTGAGGTTATTGATATTTCTCCCAGGAATCTTGATTCCAGTTTGTGCTTCATCCTGCCCAACATTTCTCAGGATGTACTCTGCAAATAAGTTAAATAAGCAGAGTGACAATACACAGCCTTGACACACTCCTTTCAAAATCTGAAACCAGTCTGTTGTTCCATGTCCAGTTCTAACTGTTCCTTCTTGACCTGCATACAGATTTCTCAGGAGAAAGCTAAGGTGGTCTGGTATTCCCAGCTCTTTAAGAATTTTCAAGTTTGTTGTGATCCACCCAGTCAAAGGCTTTGGCATAGTCAATTAAGCAGAAGTAGATATTTTTCTGGAAGTCTTTTGCTTTTTCTATGATCCAACAGATGTTGGCAATTTGATCTCTGGTTCCTCTGCCTTTTCTAAAACCAGCTTGAACATCTGGAAGTTCACGGTTCATGTATTGTTGAAGCCTGGCTTGGAGAATTTTGAGCATTACTTTGCTAGCATGTGAGATGAGTACAATTGCATGATAGTCTGAGCATTCTTTGGCAATGCCATTCTTGGGGATTGAAATGAAAATTGACCTTTTCCAGTCCTGTGCCCACTGCTGAGTTTTCCAAATTTGCTGGCATATTGAGTACAACACTTTCACAGCATCATCTTTCAGGATTTGAAATAGCTCAACTGGAATTCCATCACCTCCACTAGATTTTTTTTCCAGTAATGCTTCCTAAGGCCCACTTGACTTTGCATTCCAGGATGTCTGGCTGTAGGTGAGTGATCACACCATCGTGGTTATCTGGGTCATGAAGATCTTTTTTGTATAGTTCTTCTGTGTATTCTTGCCACTTCCTCTTAATATCTGTGCTTCTGTTAGGTCCATACCATTTCTGTCCTTTATTGAGCTCATCTTTGCATGAAATGTTCCCTTGGTATCTCTAATTTTCTTGGCAAGATCTCTAGTCTTTCCCATTCTATTGTTTTCCTCTATTTCTTTGCATTGATCACTGAGGAAGGCTTTCTTATCTCTCCTTGCTATTCTTTGGAACTCTGCATTCAAATGGGTATATATTTCCTTTTCTCCTTTGCCTTTACCTTCTCTTCTTTTCTCAGCCTTTTGTAAGGCCTCCTCAGTCAGCCATTTTGCTTTTTTGCATTTCTTTTGGTCTTGATCACCGCCTCCTGTACAATGTCATGAACCTCCATCCATAGTTCTTCAGGCACTCTTCTATCAGATCTAATCTCTTGAATCTATTTGTCACTTCCACTGTATAATTGTAAGGGATTTGATATAGGTCATACCTGAATGGTCAAGTAGTTTTCCCTACTTTCTTCAGTTTAAGTCTGAATTTTGCAAAAAGGAGTTCATGATCTGATCCACAGTCAGTTCCTCGTCTTGTTTTTGTTGATTGTATAGAGTTTCTCTGTCTATGGTTGCAAAGAATATAATCAGTCTAACTTTGTTATTGATCATCTGGTGATCTCCATGTGTAGAGTCTTCTCTTATGTTGTTGGAAGGTGTCTGCTATGACCAGTGCATCGTCTTGGCAAAACTCTGTTAGCCTTAGACCTGTTTCCTTCTATACTCCAAGGCCAAATCTGCCTGTTACTCCAGGTATCTCTGGACTTCCTACTTTTGCATTCCAGTCCCCTATAATGAAAAAGACATCTTTTTGGGGTGTTAGTTCTAGAAGGTCTTGTAGGTCTTCATAGAACTCTTCAACTTCAGCTTCTTCAGCATCACTGGTTGGGGCATAAGACTTAGATTACTGTAATACTGAATGGTTTGCCTTGGAAATGAACAGAGATCATTCTGTTGTTTTTGAGATTGCACCCAAGTAGTGCATTTTGGGCTCTTTTGTTAACTATGAGGGCTACTCCATTTCTTCTAAGGGATTCTTGCCCACAGTAGTAGATATAATAGTCATGTGAGTTAAATTCACCCATTCTAGTCCATTTTAGTTCACTGATTCCTAAAATGTTGATGTTCACTCTTGCCGTCTCCTGTTGGACCACTTCCAATTTACCTTGATTCATGGACCTAAGTGGAGAAGGAAATGGCAACCCACTCCAGTGTTCTTGCCTAGAGAACCTGTGGACAGAGGAGCCTGGTGGGCTGCTGCCCACAGAGTCGGACACGACTGAAGCGGCTTAGCACGCATGCGAGCACTGGAGAGGGAAATGGCAACCCACTCCAGTGTTCTTGCCTGGAGACTCCTGGGGACAGAGGAGCCTGATGGGCTGCTGTCTATGGGGTCACACAGAGTCAGACATGACTGAAGCGACTTAGCAGCAGCAGCAGCATGGACCTAACAATCCAGGTTCCTATGCAATACTGTTCTTTACAGCACTGGACTTTACTTCCATCACCAGTCACATCCACAGCTGGGTGCTGGTTTTGCTTTGGCTCCATCTCTTCATTCTTTCTGGAGTTATTTCCCCACTCTTCTCCAGTAGTATATTGAGCACCTACTGACCTGTGAGTTCATCTTTCAGTGTCCTATCCTTTTGCCTTTCCATAGTGTTCATGGGGTTCTCAAGGCAAGAACACAGAACTGGTTTGCCATTCCCTTCTCCAGTGGACCACATTTTGTCAGAACTCTCCACTGACTAATATCATTTAAGATGGTGGAGTAGAAGGACATGTGCTCATCTTCTCCTGTGAGAACTCCAAAATTACAACTCACTGCTGAACAACTGTCAACAGGAGAATGTTGGATCCCACCAAAAAAATATACCCCACATCCAAGGGCAGAGGAGAAGCCCCAGCAAGATGGTAGGAGGGGCAAAATCATGATTAGAATCAAACCCCATACCCAGCTGAGATGCTTGAAGGGCTCAAACAAAACCTTCTGCACACCAGGAGACTCCACAGAGACTAAGCCAGACCTGCCTTTGAATGTGGAAGCAACACAATGGAGCATCAAAATCAGAAGCATTTTAAAGTCTTGGGGTCACTGCTCAAATTTATCAGGTTATTGAGGACTGCCTGACCACTGGACTCCTCATGCACAAAATGGGAATGGGAATAAGAACACATTTCTCATACTGTTCTGGGGATGACTGAATAGATAATTAAAAGCACTCATAAAACACACGTCTGCATCATTCCTCCAGAAGCTGGAGTGCTCCCCGAATCCGCTGAGACAGGTGAAACTTCTGCCGCTAGTGTCATAGTTCCAGACCAGGACAGGGGGTTCTCACGCTTGACTTGACCATTGTTGTCTATTTGCCTGTGCTATGGAGGCTGCTTAGTTTTCTGTGATTGTGGTTTTCATTCTGTCTGCCCTCTGATGGATAAAGATAAGAGGCTTATGGAAGCTTCCTTATGGGAGAGACTGACTGAAGGGGAAACTGGGGCTTGTTCTGGGGCCATGCTCAGTAAACCTTTAATCCAATTTTCTGTTGATGGGCGGGGTTGTGTTCTCTCCCTTTTGTCTACCCTGAGGATAAAGATCCCTCTAGTCAAAGCTATGGTTTTTCCAGTAGTCATGTATGGATGTGAGAGTTGGATTATAAAGAAAGCTGAGTGCTGAAGAATTGATGCCTCTGAACTGTGGTGTTATGGAAGACTCTTGAGAGTCCCTTGGACTGCAAGGAGATCCAACCAGTCCATCGTAAAGGACATCAGTCCTGAATATTCATTGGAATGACTGATGCTGAAACTCTAATACTTTGGCCACCTGAAGCAAAGAACTGACTCTTTGGAAAAGACTCTGATGCTGGGAAAGATTGAAGGCAGGAGGAGAAGGAGACAACAGAGGATGAGATGGTTGGGTATCACCAACTCAATGGATATGAATTTGAGGAAGCTCCAGGAGTTGGTGATGGACAGGGAAGGCTGGCATGCTCCAGTCCATGGGGTTGCAGAGAATTGGACACAACTGAACAACTGAACTGATGTAGGCTGAAGCTATCACTGCTATCATTATGTTAGCCAGTGATCTAACAAATGAAAAAAGAGGGATACAGGATACGACAAATAAAAGGAACCTTCCAATATAAAACAGAAAGCAGTTCTCCTCCTTTCTCTTGTAAGCAGAGAAATGGGTTTCCCAAAATAAAGAGCTTCCCACATGGAGATGGGGGGAAGAAGCGGTGCTACAAACTGATTTATACCAACTGGGCCCATCGCAACTATCCAATTCTCTTTATAAACGTTATGTGTATCCTGGAACAATCAGCAAGACCTTTTTGCAATGAACCTGTCTGCAAGGTCAAAAAGCATCAGCAGACAGACACAACACCACCATGTCACGGTTGCTCTGACTCTTAAACTCCCCCCTTTGACTTTTTAGGCACTCCAACCACTACTCTGCATGAAAGACTCACCATTTCCGGAGGATCAGCTCATCTAGTCAAATCAGGAGGCAAAATGCTCCTCTGAGTGAAAACACTGAATTCTCAATTCAGGGGTTTATTCTGCAGATGTTAGCTGTTTTACTTGCAAGATTCTTATACACTCTCCATGCAAAGGATGGAGATCTCTATGTAACTCCTAACGAACCACATTCATCTCACTAATGGAGAATTACTTCTAACATTCATTTCATTCATTAATTTTGTGGTTTATACTTATCAAGCAGTATCTGAAGTGTTCTTAGTGACCACTTTAGATGGCAGACACCCCCTGGGGTTCATCTTACATAACCAACCATGTCTACAGGGGAAGATAACTTGAGCACACACATGTATTACTGACTATACTGAAGTATATCAAAAGTAAATTATGATTAGCAACAAGAAGAATGGAGGGGTTTGATTGCTGTTAAGTTTGTGTTCCTTGGGGAAGAAGGATTGGAGAATAAAATACAGAAGCTTCAAAGACCGGAAACATAGATCCTGTAACTATGGGTGGTGCTCCGGGAGCTTCTATAGATGTTTAAGGGACTGGTGATTTGGTTTGTACCTCATGGGAGGAGCCACAAAAAAAAAAAAAGAAAGAAAGAAAGAAACAGTGGACTGGGAACCAAGCAGCCAAAACTTCCCTTTTCCCTGTTATTCTTCCTGCTGAAGAGTCTGTACATAGTAAAGAACTGACTGCAGCATCTGCTCTAGTTAGAACATACTGTCTGCTGGGTTTTGGCTCCCTCTGCATCCCAAAGCAATCCAGGAAACCCAAATTACCCCTGCCCTCCAATAATATTGTTGATTTCAATCTCCTTTAAATGTTTAAATTAGGATAGCCTGTGTAGTTTCTTTGTCAACAAGTAGACAGATAGACTGATTTTGTTTTACAATGATACTTCAATCATTCAACAGAAAAGAATCACCCAGGAAGACTTTCAAAATTAGACTTGCCATCCCACAGACATACTGAATCAGAATCTCTGTGGTGGGACCCAAGCGTGAGTATGTTGGGGGTTAAAGAAAGTTACTCTTTGGATCAGGGCTTCCCTGGTGGCTCAGTGGTAAAGAACCTGCCTGCAGTGTTGAAGACGCAGGAGATGCAGGCTCAACTGTCAAGTCAGGAAGATGGCCTGGAGGAGGAAATGGCAACATACTCCAGTATTTTCGCCTGGAAAAAGTCCCATGGACAGAGGAGCCTGGTGGGCTACAGTCTGGGGTTGCAAAGAGTCAGACACAACTGAATGACTAAGAATGCATGCTATTTGAAGCAGGTATACACTCTTGATAAAGAACCACTAGATAAGTGCAGTGAGCAATAATGATGAACTAGGTTTTCAAACCAATCTCCCTCCACCAGCAAAAAAAAAAAAAAAATTCTTAAAAAATGCTGGTCATTTTTGATTAATAAATTGCTTTAAAATCATCAAACAGGTGACAAGATAATAAGGAATTATCAGAACAATCTGATAATTATTGAAGGAAAAACAAGAACCCAGAGAGATAAGCTAGCATGGGAACACAACTTTCCTTGAAAGCAAATTTCAAAATTCCTAATACTCACAGACTGAAATAAAATAAAATTTAGATAAGAAAAAAAAAAATTTCAAAATTCCTATAGATCTGAATTTTCTCTTAATGGGTTCACTAGTAGGTATTTGAAGTCCCAAGTTGACACAGGGTAAGGCCTCTAATAGGAGACCACCCTGGAAGAAGAAAAAATAGATTCATTATGGAACCCCAACTTAAATTAAGGGTACAGGTGAAATAGAATAGATTTGCAGCTGTGATCAGCATTATGAGGGTCATCCAAAGAGGCTCAAGCCTTGAACTTGGTGATGCCAGACTCAAAAGTGCCTCCAGAAGGTAGAAGCAAATACAGATTCTCTCTGGAGGAAGACATCACAAGTAAACATAGCCATATTCAAATCAAGTAATTCTGCTGATCAAAAGATGTGAAGAAAAAGAAAAGACAAGCCACTGAATGGAAGAAAAAAATGCAATATACATAATAGACAAAGAACTAGAATCTAGAATATAGACAGTCCTATATAAGATCTATACAGATACTTCACAAAAGAGGGAATCCAAGTAGTGAATAAACACATGGACAGGTGCTCAACCTCATCAATAACCATAGATCATCATAGTAAATAAAAAAAGTGCAAATCACTAAAGTTCCTATACTATGATTATACTTACATAAAAGTCAAAACCAAGTAAGATCAAATAATATTGTTTAGATATACACATATAGTGAGTGGCAAAATTCTAAAGAGAAAGGAAAAGAACTGGGGAGCTGGAGGGGATTATAACTGGGATGGGATACACAGGAGATCTGGTAATGTTCTTTTTCCTGACCTGGTGATAACTGCTAGGATTTATGTTTACAATAATCCTTTAAACCATACTTCCATCTTTATACACTCTCCTGATCACATGTCATATTTCATAATGAAGCTATTTAAAAATAAGAGGAAAGAGGAGTAATAACAAGAGGGAAGAAGAGAAGCACAAACAAGGAGGAGAAGGAGAAGGCAGAACTGGAGATGGTAGAGAAGCAGAAGAAGGCGAAGAGGTAGAAGGTTTAACACCAACTTAAACCCCAGGTTCTGTAAAACCAGTGACCATGTATTCTCCTTTGAGTGCACAAGTGTCAGATCAGTTCTTACCATACAGCCCCTTTCTGCAAACACTCTCTGCTGGCCCACTGTTCACTGCGCTCTGAATTCAGCTATTGTCCTGACGTTTGGTTCTCTTTGACAGCCTTCTCAATCAGCCAAAAAGTATGACACAATACATCCTACAAGGAGTATTCAAGGAGCAGAGGATATGGGCAGGATACCACAGGATGAGACTTACTCAATATAATTTCAGCTTCATTTAATCTTACAGATACCATTCTTACAGGTATGATAAATACCTCTGCAGCTGTGGCTTTGCTTTCATGGATATTGTCCATGAGTTTCACCGATGCTGAACAGTCCTGATAGAATGTATGATCATCAATGCCATTTTCTCCAGATATATTATGACAGCAGGTCTGAATTTTCTCTCCTCAACCTCAGCAGGAGTATGCCCACAGAGTTTTTTTTTTAAATAACTTTTAAAAATGCAGTTGGGAAAAATGTAGTCAGTAAACATAACTCATGGCTTCTCACAGATTTTGAGATAACATTTTAGGGGCCAAACAATGTGATTCTTTTATATGAGGAATTTAGTTCAAAATTTAAGATCACAGATTTTGGGGGAAAGGAAGAAATATCTCTAAATATTTATTCAACATACTCCTGATTCTTAGGGGACACTTTGGTATCACACAATGCACTGGACTTAAAAATTAACTCATCATTCTCTGGCTGTTTTGAGGGAGAAATTCTACTTAAGGTTAGGAATTTGTTCCTTCTTCCAACTGAATCAGGTTTTATTTAAAACACACTGTCCAAAAATGAATGGTTTGTGTTCCATGTCATGATTAAGTTTTTAAAAGTTACTTGCAGATAATTTTATATTAGTCCTAATTATAGTCCCCAACCCTTACCCCTAAATCCTGATTTTCATGTTATAAGACTTTCCTCAATCTTTTCTGCCTGCAACAGAAAACCCGCCCAGACTTCCTGCTCCTCCTGAGCAACCTATTCAGTTTCTCCAACTCCAAGATCATCCTCAAACCTATACAATGATACTACCAAATTCATCTATGTGGAATGCTCACCCAGCTTGAAAACCTTCAGCAACAGTGAACCCAAACTTCAATGAGACAAAATCCATAATCTGAGTAATAGTAAGGATATTGTAATTATTTTTTATGAGTAGTCCCACCAACTCACCCATGTGCATTTTTGAACCATGCAAAATATCTTCAAGCTCTCAACCTCATGCAGATTGAGATGTGTATATATATATATATATATATATATATATACACACACACACATATATATATATATTATACACACACATACATACATATATATATATATATATATAAGAGATAGAGAGGATTCTATCTTCTTATCTTCAGGTTAAACATACTCCATTTTTTCAGCTGTTTTTCAAGCAACATGATTTGAAGATCCATCACTGGACGGAAATCAATTTTGTCAATGTTATCTCCAAAATAAAGTGAGCAAGCTCAACATAGTACATCATACCGCCACCATGTTACTATTAATGCAGACTGGAATCAACCCTATTTTTGTCAGAATTATTATAGTGTTATCTGAAGCTAAGCAAACCTTCAGAATTTCTCTTTTTCTCTTTCATACACACATTTATATTTGTATAAGTGATCAATTTCAATAAAGTTATATTTATTTTATATTTATACATAATACAACTCTATAGTCATTATTATTATATAATTAGTCATTATTAATAATAGTTATTATTAAACAACTTTTGAGTAGCTTGAAATATTTAGCTTTATTCTTTTAAGCAAGAGGTAAATTAGTTAGTATTTGATGAGTACCTACTGTCTGTAACACAGAAAACTGTTTCTTATTTTAAAGGTAAGGAAACAGAGGTACAAAATCACAAAAGTAACAGGCCTTGGAATCAGCATTCAAACTTCATCTGACTCCTGACTGTTTTCTTACCTCCCTGCTCTTTACTACTCATTCCAGGACTGTAGATAAACAGAACTGACAAAAAGGTCTTCGAGTCTATCCAAGTCACTGATAACCTTGTGAATAGGGCAAACCCAAGAAGGAACCTTGCAACAAACTAGGAACCTCCCACAGGAAGACACGCTGGTCCATTCAACAACAGTCCTTGGTGGGTTAATTTCACAACCAAGAACTAAGCTAACCATTTCCAGGAAGTCCACACTTTTCCACCTACTTTGTAAGAATATCAAAAGAAATTTTGTAAAAACAATCCAGACTCACCACATAACACAAAATTCCCTGCATCCCCAATCAAATAACTGTTTGAAAAGCAGTGTCAACTGTTGAAAGATAAAGAAACTGAAGCAAAAATCCACTGCAACAGGACAATGTAAATCAAGAAGTGGTGAGGAGATGTTCACTGACAGGAGCTAGGGACAAGATTTTTATAGGGAAGACAAGACTTTTATAGTGTAATGACGCCATTGGCTATAAACTACTGCCGTATGTGGGAAAGTCCTGTTTGCTCTTTATGATTAGCTGTCCTTAGGTTTTGATTTCTTAACCTTGGTTTGGGTTTGTTTATGTAGGCGACTAAGGCACTCGAACCACTTCAGTCTAATGACTCCTTGTCTAATTAATTTAACACAAGTTGGTATGGCATGATCTCCTCTTGGATTCTGGACACTGCACCACCTTCTATTAATCACTGCTACTTTTCTAAGTGCTCACAGTTTCACAAGCTGTTTTTGAAATTCTGCTAAAAGTTGAGATTACAATAATTAATTGGTAATTTATAACTTCTTCTATTACCCCTCTGGAAAATTATCTTTAATCACTTAGAACTCTTCAATTCTTTGTAAAGATGATTAGCGATTTTCCAAGATTCCTTGCGTGGTAAATCTTGGACTCAAGACAAAACATCTTTGTTACGAAAGGGCTAACTATTTCCACATCTTTTAAGACATCAAATTCCTGCTAGCCAGTTTTGTTTTTCCTCTAGAACTTGAAGCTCTTTCTTCTTGATTTAAAAAACAATCTAAGTAAAATAACTATTAAGTACCTCTGCTTTCTCTTTATCATCAAGGAACACCATACAAGTCATTCAAACAGTCTACCTCTTCCATGATCTCATTATGAAACTAGTTTCCAATACCTTGTTTTTTGGCAGGACGTTCTGTATTTTGGATTATGCTATGCCTTTAACTTTCTGAAACTGGTTTTAAAAGATGCTCTCCTTCTATTATAATCATCCTTAAATTACCTATATCTCAGGGCAAGCATGATATGCACCATTCTGAATCTGGGAGACCAAGTCACTTGTAATCCCTGACCTGTACATTTCCTTCTGCCCCCTACACTCCAAAATGCTGAACCTGGGCCAAATGTTAGCTGATAATAAGGAAACTAAAAGCATTACAGTAACTTGTACAAATACCAGGAAATAACAGAAGCGGCAACAGATAAGAGTCTTGAAAAAAAAGACAGAAATGCAGGTCATGGGAGCTCTCACACATCACCAACTGGGGAAACCAAGCCCCACGGAAGGGTCTATCCTGCAAGGATATATCCAGAGGGACTCCATATGGTGCTCTTTTCTCCTCATATTTTTTAAAATATGGAACATCTAAGGTCCCTTGGAATTTATGTAAACATTTCCTGAGGAAGAGTCCATATTTTACTTAATGAGGAAAAAAGCATCAGTTTACTATCTCAACTCCCAACTCACTGGTTTATTAAGGAAACTAACAAAGAAGCTATATACCATATACAAATACCTATATACAAGTATATAGGAAGACAGTGGTATGGACAATTATACAAGGAAATTTATTTACCTATATGAACATAAACAAAAAGTCCTATTAATAAATTATTAAATATTATGTATATTACAGAAAAATTCTCAATAAATGATGCATATTATGTGCTATATGTCACATTATAAATCATATTTCATATATTATACCTTACATATTATATATTTCATAATTATGTATTTGAGTATACATTTTAATATGGAAGTATACTTTGGTATAATGGAAATTATGGTCAGATCTATTTTTCTGATGAATATTGTACTCATCACAGCCATTTGTGCTGTTTGTTACTTCTTTTAAAAATATAAATATACACTTCTATAATTCAACCACATTTGATGTGTTATTTCTACAGACAGAAACATAATAAATTACTCCAAGTTTTCACTAGTTTGAAACATTGATTTTCCCTATTTTGAGAAAAGTAAATTGATAAGGAACTACAGCCTAGCCATCAGACAATGAGACGGATTCTTACAATCCAGAAATTATTCCAAACTGACTATTTCAAGACTATATGCTTAATGAAAACCAACCATATGACCAAGGAGTCACTAAGGCCTCCACCCCCAAGACCTCATACTTCAAGCCAGAAATCCACAAACGAAGATACATTCATAAGGAACAGTAGAGAACTGAAGTAGTAAGTTTTATGTACCATACATATTAGATCAGAGAAAGAAAAGATCAGTTAAGCTGGATTATGTGAAAAAGAGTTCCTAGAAAAGGTAAAATATGAACAAAGTCGAAAAAAAATTATGATGTGACTAATAAGCTCATGGGAGAACCAATCACAAAACCAAAAACCTTCTCTATTTGTACTGAAAGTAGGATTGAGCATGAAAATGATAAGGGGATGGTAATGACTGTGGCACATGCTGGAGAACAGGCCGTGAATGCACAGGAAGAATGGGCACTGCGTAAGGAGAGATGGAATAAGGTCACAATGGGCTTAAAGTGCTTGGCTAAAGTTGGGATTTTTTTAAAGCTCATTGTATATGTTGTACATTCAGAGATTTTAGTCTATAGGAACACTTCCATAACATAATCATAGAACACACTTTTACTGAATAACCTGATGAAGGAAAGAAGAGCAGTCAGCATATTCTTTCTGAAAAGCACTGAAATGGAGACAATCGTATCATCTGTGAATATTCTTGGGAAATGCACTGAGGTATCTGACTCACTTTTGCAGCCACTTCTATAAAATTACCATTTTATAGTCCTCTTTTTTATTGTCATTTTCTTTTGTCTTATCAAGAATATCCATACGGTTTATGTGTCCAGAAATATACCTACTGTGCGTTCTTAATGCCCTTATATTCCTTGAATACCTAAAAATATTTGCTTTCCTAAGACAGTGTTATCATGAGGCTCGCTTCTGTTGAAGCCTAAAAAAAAAAAAAGAAAAACTGCTTGTTTTGAGAAGGTTCTGGACAATGGAGAAGAGATGCTATCAAAGATGATCTAAAGTACAAGTGAACATCTCTGACCACTATCAATGCTTCTCTGTGTCTTAGCCAAGTTTCTGCTTTCAAGAGTTCTTCTTGCATTAGTATATTCCGGTCTGATTCATAAATG
The DNA here is from genome assembly GCF_963930625.1 of Muntiacus reevesi. Lineage (NCBI taxonomy): Eukaryota > Metazoa > Chordata > Mammalia > Artiodactyla > Cervidae > Muntiacus > Muntiacus reevesi. Next base: position 38,007,182 of record NC_089263.1, read on the forward strand.
CATTTTGGGTCATCTGCTTTATCTTAAAGAGCATTTTACTTTAATGATTTCCTCCTGAGTTTTGAGTATTATTAACAACAAAGAAAACACTCCTGAAGCAAAATACAGAATTTGATTTTATATCATGTAAAGTACACATTATACATTTTAGAGGAATTATAACTATGAACCTCTCCTTTGAACAATTTTAATATTTAAATTATCTTCTGCTGCATTTGGTTTGGGAACTCTTCACTACTTAATAGTCAGGATGAAAACTGGTTAGAAGCATCCTCAAGTATTGTTGTATCTAAAGATTTTGATGTTGTTGTTTAGTGACAAAGTCATGTTTGACTCTTTTGAGACCCCATGGACTATAGCCTCTGGACAGGTTCCTCTGTCCATGGGATCTCCCAGGCAAGAATACTGAAGTGAGTTGCCATTTCCTTCTCCAGGGGATCTTCCTGTCCCAGGGATCGAAGCTGAGTTTCCTGCATTGTAACTTTAGATACATATCTTTAGATACATAACATCTACTTCCTAATGATGTATGCTTGGCTGAGAGAGCATATTATAACAAAAAGAAAGATGTATATTATGCATAAAGTATAATTATTATTTACTTTGCCAGTTGTAATTTAACAGAAGACTTGTAATTTATTCAAACAATGTGCAGATCATATGCCATAATACCATTAGGTTTTAACTTCTGCTTTTTGAACAAAATACTTGATGACTCTCAGTGATAAAGGTATTCATCAACTGACTTGAGTTTAATAATCCCTGGCACTATCGAGACTCAGAGGATTTCTCTGATTTAACCTATTTACAACATACCAATTTCTCAATCTCGATTCTTGTTTTCCAACTCACAGCTCATATTTCTGTTCGGTTATTTCACTGTTTAATATTAAAATTATCTCTAGACTAATCATCTTTAAACAGAACACGGAATCACTGTATCACAGGGCCTTTACTCCCATATTATAAAACTTAACATTATGATATTTTATTCATTCACTCACTCAACAAAGAATCTTAAGCTTTAGGTATGTACAAGATGCTGTGGACAAGACATATCCAGCTCCACATTCTATAGGAGATAAAGATATTAATCAAGTAATCCATTTTATGACTGCAATAGTCATAAGTATTACAGAGGTATACATGATGCTATGAAACCATATAAAACAAAGCTCCAACTTAATTTGGAGAAGAGGGACAGGAGAAAAGGACTTTCTAGGAAGTCTTTTCTGAGGGCTGCTGTGAAAATTAAATATTTGAGAAGTATTAGGCCTCGGTCCCAGAACATAGCAGCCATGCAGGGAAATAGTGGTGATAATGATGATGGTATGACACAATTAAAGTCATTCAGCTCTAGATCTTTCTAGTCCTCCAGACCAGGCAAGTTTAGAATATATTATGAATAGATCCAGATGTGCTAGTATGTTGCCCACTGCATGACGAATAACAACAACGGGTCTTAGAGTCTGTAACTGTCTGTTCATTGTCTTTATCTTTATTATAGATTCTCCTCATCAGAGGCTTAATAGTGTGTGTCTTCCCAGAATAGTTCTAGTTCTCCTAGTCCAAAATGTTGTTTGAGATTCAAATGGGAATCTATTACTATGCTACTCAGTCAAGAGAAGAGCTTGGGCTGTGGTCAAGAAGTGCCAATCATATTAGGTCCCTCATTCCTTCAGTTGGAGAAACTTAGCATTGAGAAACTTAGCATCCTTGACCTGTTCACTTCTGCCCTCTGCATCCCTCCATCATGCAGCTCCCCTTTCAAGGACCATTTCAGTGAACTCAGCTTCAGCAGTACAGTGCAGGGCACACTAGTGTATGCATTCACGTGTGTGGACAACCAAATTACTAAAACAGGCTGAGGGTGGCTTCAATGGATGCAAACACAGAAATAAAAAAGAATCCATCTATACAATAAGCCTGGAATACACACAGAAATCTTCTCACCACAAGAGAAACTACTGTTTAACTGTTTTCTTCTAGTAGTAAAAGTGAAACTGATTTTTGCTCACTTCATCATTTTATCCTTTCCATTTAATTCCATGCATTGTGAGATTGCCATCTCTCAGGCAACATGGTAGATGCCTTCATATGTGTTACTTTTCTAAATTTTTTTAACAGCTTAACTAAGGAGTAGTTGACATAATACATGACACTCATAGAAAGTTCACAGATTGAGAAGTTTTGGCATATGAATACTTCACTGAAATCACCACCAAAAATCAAGATAACAAACATGCGCTTTATCCCAAAGAAACTGCTATAGACTAAATGTCTGTGCCATCCTCCAGTTCATATGTTTAAGTCTTAATCCCCAATGTAACAGTACAAGAAGGTAAGAACTATGGGCAGTAGTTAGGTTATGAGGATGAAGTCCTCATGGATGGGCTTAGTGACCCTGATTGGAAGAGACATGAAAGAGATGATCTCTCACTCCACCATCTGAAGACACAGCAAGGAATACTGTGTGCAAGCCAGAGAGAGAGGCCTCACCAGAACCTGGCCATGCAAGCACCATCATTTCAGACTTCCCAGCCTCCAGAAATGTGAGAAATTAATTTCTATTGTTCAAGCCCTTGGTCTGCCCTATTGTATTACAGAAGCTCACACCAGCCAAGACAAGAACATATGCATCACATCTCATGCTCCTTCCTAATTCCTCCCTTAGCTCCCCACCACCCTCTCATTCTAAACAACCAGTGATCTATAGTTCCGCATTATGGATTAGCTTGCACTTTCCGAGATTTTCTACAAAGAGAATCATTCATTATGTACTTTATGTGTGCAGCATCTTTCACTTAGTATAATTATTTTGGGCTTCATCCATGTTGTTCAGTTGCTAAATCCATATTTTACTGTATTATCAATACTCCATTCCTTCTCATTGCCAAGTACTATTCTATTGTGTGAGTACACCATAGTTTGTTTTCACGTTCACCTACTGAAATGGACATCTAAGGCTACTACAAACAAACTTTTGTAGGTATTTGTATGTAATAATTGGTATGGACATACCATACCAAGATGTAACAGATTTCTCATGGGTAAACACCCAGGAATGGAGTAGCTGGTATATACAACTTTTAAAGAAACTGCCAAACTGTTTTCCAAAGTGAATGTACCATTTTATATTCTCACCAGCAGTGTATGAGTTTTACTTCTTTATGTTCTCACCAACACTATGTATGGTAAATTATTTTAATTTTAGCCATCCTAAAAGTAAACCTTGTTTAATTCTCCCATGAAAAAGAATCTCCATGTCATAGATCATAACAATGAGTCTCTGCTCATGTTTTCCTCCCAAGGAGACAAATTTCAAAAAGTTTCTTCAGAATACCCCAAATTCTATTCTAATACAAAAATATAAAAAATGTCAAAATTCTTATGCCATTTGATTTTATAACTGAACATTCATACTTTAGACTTGAATCACAGTAAAACTAGTAAGTAAATAAGTTTTAATCCCAAACATAGACTACATCATGAAATATTAAAACAAAGTACCTTCTATAAACTCAGAAGGTCCAAATTTTGTACTGTAACCCTACAGAGTTGGGCAGGATGAGATCCTTTGTTAGTACAATTATCAAATATTAGTAATATTTCAAATGTTCCAATATCAATTTATCTCAAATGTTATTATGAGTAATTCCCTTGTAGAAAAAAAATTTATTCAATATTTAAAGTTTCCAAGGCCAATACTTGGCACAGTACGAGCTTGTGAAATTTTGACCAGGATGAAATTTGATGACCATGATAACTAGGTCAAAAAAGTGTGAGGAAATAATTTGCCATCTTAGTAATAGCAGCAGCCAGGAAAATTGCTAAAACATCCTAAGTGCCAGAACATGACATTGTTGAAGAACTCAGGAAAAAGAAAAGTTTATTATCTTATATGGAAACTTTCAACCAACTCCCAAATACCTGGACACAGCAATACTTGCAAAGAAAGCAATGACATGATGGAAAGCAGACAGGAAAACTAATTCAAAATCACTTTGCAAAGTTTTAGTAAAACAGCCAACGTTAAAGTGCTGCCAATTTGAAGCCACTGCTTTAAAAAAGGCAAACATCCTTCTAACATTCACTGGATCAAAAGTGACCTAATCACAAAATAAAATGCTTTCAAAAACAAAAAGAGAATGCAATGGCAATAAAGAAACAGCTACAAATCAGTCTTTTTCAACTTCCCACTAGCATCATGAAAAACATGACAATCTGCAGATTATTAGTGCTGCCAAAACTGGAGAAAGTTCTTGTGGTTAATATAAAAACAAAATATGCATAAATATACAAGGATAACAAAAGACTATTTTTTGCTTGTAGGAGCACTGTAATTTTATTTAAATGGTAGGTGTTTCTGCAGAATAGGAAATGGAACTGCACTTAAAAAAACATCAAATTCTATACCCATTATACAGTAGTCATCTTTAAATTTTGGCAAGAAAAAAAATTGTCCACACGAAAAATAAAAGAAGCAAACTAAAAATCATCTAAACTACAATAACCAAAGAAACACTTCACCTGCTTATTTCCCCCTTTCAGGTAAATTTGAGATTAGATCTCCTTAAAGAAAACAAAAGCCACTATCAAGAATCTGGTTTGTTCTAAGATACTTGTGTACCTAAAATCCACATCCCATCCTGTAAAAAATAAAAAATCACAGCTACATTTACAATGTGTGTTCTGTGGAAAGTTAAGAATGTAAAAACACTAGTTTGTTTGAACAATTAAGTTTCTTACACTTAAATAGGTACAATGTTTAAAATAATCATATCCGTGAACAGTGGATATTTCTGATTTAAACAGAGAAGAGTACAAATTTGGTCTTTTGGTTTGTTTTTGGTTGGGGTGGGGGATGTTCCCTTTGTTTTCAGTTGCTTAAGCTTTGAAAAATGAACCTGGTCTCCAACACTCGGCTGTATAACTCACATGAAGGAGCTGAAAGGAAGGAGTTGAAGGGAGGAGAGTGAAAAAGTTGGTTTAAAACTCAACATTCAGAAAACTAAGATCACAGCAACCGGTCCCATCACTTTATGGCAAATAGATGGGGAAACAATGGAAACAGTGACAGACTTTCTTTTTTTGGGCTCCAAGATCACTGCAGATGGTGACTGCAGCCATAAAATTAAAAGACATTTACTCCTTGGAAGAAAAGCTATGAAAAACCTAGACAGCATATTAAAAAGCAGAGACATTACTTTACTAACAAGGTCCATCTAGCCAAAGTTATGGTTTTTCCAGTAGTCATGTATGGATGTGAGAGTTGGACCATAAAGAAAGCTGAATGCCAAAGAATTGATGCTTTTGAACTGTGGTGTTGAAGAAGACTCTTGAGAATCCCTTGGACTGCAAGGAAATCCCACCAGTCCATTCTAAAGGAAATCAGTTCTGAATATTCATTGGAAGGACTAATGCCAAAACTCCAATACTTTGGCCATCTGATACAGAGAACTGACTCACTTGAAAAGACCCTGATGCTGGGAAAAATTGAAGATAGGAGGAGAAGGAGACGACAGAGGATGTGTTGGTTGGACGGTATCACCGACTTTATGGACGTGAGCTTGAGTAAACTCCGGGAGTTGGTGATGGACAGGGAAGCCTGGCGTGCTGCAGTCCATGGGATCGCAGAGTTGGACATGACCAACTGACTGAACTGAACTGAACTGAACTGAACAGAACATGAGACGGAGAATTTAGTAAGGTGTTGTTTTTTTTTCTTAAACACATAATATTACTTTTATTTCTCAAATGGGTTTATTTTGCATTCATGGGAATGCTAAAGAGAGACAGGAAACAAGCAATCTAGAGGAGTACCTTCTCTAATCATGGCAACTCACAGGTCATGCTGTGACTTTACTATCAAATGTTCCTTCCAATACAGATTTTTGCTATGGCCATTTTAAGTCAGGTTGTTAGCAGTTTGCAAATTTCTCCTGTGCAAAAGTGGTTAAGCTTGTTCTGTTGCCATAAAAGGCAGATATATTAACAGATATTTGGGGTTCAAGTCAAACTTGCAATTTAAGGTTAACATGCTAATATTCAAAAAGGTGACTTTGAATTTCAAAAAATTACTTTAAATTACTTTCAAATTTGAATTTTATTCATACAAAATAGGGCCATAGTTTATATTATATATTACAGTATATGGTAGAATATACTTAAGTATATAAAAGTAAGTGTATTTCTTTTTAATATATGAATTCTTTTTAATGTATGCAAGTTATTATAGGCACAATCTTAAATTAATGAAGAAATAAACAAAGCTAAATTATACTAAACACCCTTGTGGCTCAGCTGGTAAAGAGTCCACCTGCAGTGTGGGAGACCTGGGTTCGAACCCTGGGTTGGGAAGATCCCCTGGAGAAGGGAAAGGCTACCCACTCCAGTATTCTGGCCTAGAGAATTCCATGGACAGTCCATGGGATCGCAAAGATTGAACACAACTGAGCAACTTTCATACTCACACTATCTGTAAATTATTAGGGTTGTTTTTTTTTTTCCTTAGCCTATTCCTTTCACTACCCTTCTACATAGAGACTCTTAGATATTTATAATTATTGTGCAGACAAAATGCTGCATGCTGATAAATTTATTGAAATATGGCTGTTCATCAATTTATACTACATCTTATAATAAATATAAAAAATTTATACACATTGCTATATTTAAAACAGATATTCAAGAAGGATCTACTGTGTATAGCACAGGATACTCTGCTAAATATTCGATAATAACCTAAGCAGGAAAATGACTTGGAAAAGAATAGATATATGTATATGTATAACTGAATTACTTTTCTGTACCTGAAACTAAAATAATATTGTTAATCAACTATACTCCATTATAAAGAAAAATGTTCTAATTTACTGAAATAAAAGCAGCTTAAATACATGAAAAAATTAGGTACTCTCTCTCTCCCCTTCTCTTTCTGCCACTATATTTAATTTGGGGGTTAGTTTCCTGAGTAAAAGTCTTAGAATCAGAAGTTAAATGATAATCAAAGGTATGATCACACTGCAGCCTTCCAAATACACTGATAAACTCTTCCAATTTATAATACTAGCAGCAATGTGTGAGTTCACATACATCCTTACAGCTTCATCTAAAGTGGACTTATAATTTTTAGTTATTTAATAATTTCAGACAGTAGCACACACCCCATACTTATTTTAATTTACATTTTGTAATATTATTAAGATGAATATTTTTCTTTTCAACTTTGATATTTGTGTTATCACTTATATGAAAATTTATTTTCATCTATGTTTCCTCTGAATATCATTCATAATTTGCATTAATTCTAAAAAATGACATCAATATTAATTTCCTAGTTATCAACTCCATCAATAGTTCTTCATGTTATTAAATTGACTACAATTTTGAATACAGAGAAAGCAGAAAATTTCATTCCTAAATCATTTTAATTTTATCAATTTTTATATATTTTCTATTTTTATATTTTTAAATATAACATTTATATACATATGTAACTTGTAATGTTTTGTACATTACATATGTCTTCCTTTTTTGAATCACATGATATAGGGAAAATGTATCTACTATATTCTTATCTCAGCTTTGTAAATGGTGCATTAAATAACTCATATTCTCACTATATTCTCACCTAATATTTATCCTAAATTCTAACAAACATTTTCTGAAATCTTCAATTTAACTTGTCTTTCCTCCAAAACAAGTAGTACATGTGAATTGAGTAACATTTTGGTGAATAACACTGAAATAAAGTTATCTGGAATTGCTTTCAAATTAGAGTTATTTTCTAGTGAGAAATTATAGCAAAACTGACCAAGTAGTTAACAATGATAAACACAATATTTTGGAATACCACCAAATTCTAGGTATTAAAATAATCATTTAAGATATGTGACACAAAATGTTCTAGGATGCTTATCATTATAACTGAAAATAAAAGAAGTATACTGTTGACTGTATATCTCAACTTGGTTAAAACAGTAAGCTACTTTTGTATTGGTAGATAAGAAAAAGTGTATAATGCTTACAAATGGAGGCAAAAAAGAAAACAAATAGGTACTAAGATCATTTTAAATGTGTTAGCTGGTCATAGTTAGTACATATGTTTCTTCTTTAATTATAAATGTTATATTCCTTAATTTATCTATTGATATATAAGTAACAGTGCTATGCGTATTTGTAACACTCTTCTACACAAGCAAATGATTTTTCTGGCTAAATGATATCTCCCAATAGGATTACATGGTGTATTATGTTGGTATGAATTAGTTTGTTAGATAAATAACTTTAAACATGAAACAGCAATCAACAAGTATGCATAAAAATCATTTAAATGTGTATGATGTTTTCCTGAATTGAGTGATTCTAGTTTGTCTATCTGAAGTTAAATTTTCCAATTCCTGAATACAGAAATTAGAATGAATGTTTAATTATAATGACATGAATGTTTTAGAATTTTGCTCTTTATCTATCATCTTATAGATGGCTTTTTCTTTTTCAGGGAAGATGCAAAACTGGTCTGTTGAAATTTTAGGGTGCAGAACCAGAAATTCTGATGGCTTCTGAAATAGAAAAATTGAATGTTTGGGAAAGAGTTCTGCATTAATAACATGCATTTGGCAGTCATCAGCCTATAGATGATATTTAATGTCATGAGATTGAGTGATGAACCCAGTGATATGTGCAAATAAAACAGAGAAGAGGACTAAGTACTGATCCTTTGGGCACTCCCATGTGAAGAGGTCTGGCAAAAGAAAATGAGGGAAAAATGAGTCACAGGCATCCACGATAATACACTGTCTCTGACACTCTGCGGTAGATCAAGTAAGACACCCAAAACACTGACCAGTGCAAGGCATAGGGCCTGGGAGGACAAGACGAACCTGGTCCGATTTCTGGTGGAGTAGTGGAAACCTTAGTCTGATTAAAGAATGTTTAGGAGACAATTAAAAGAAAACTAGAGACAAGAAGTACAGACTTTGAACAGAGTTTTGGACTCTGTGGGAGAAGGCGAGGGTGGGATGTTTCGAGAGAACAGCATCGAAACATGTATATTATCTATGGCGAAACAGATCACCAGTCCAGGTGGGATGCATGAGACAAGTGCCTGGTGCACTGGGAGGACCCAGAGGGATCGGGTAGAGAGGGAGGTGGGAGGGGGATCGGGATGGGGAATACATGTAGATCCATGACTGATTCATGTCAATGTATGAAAAAAACCACTATAATATTGTAAAGTAATTAGCCTCCAACTAATACAAATACATGAAAAAAAAAAAAGAAGTACAGACTTGTGAGTTTCACTGCCAATGGAAACAAAAAACAGCTAGTGGGGCAGAGAGAGGAAAAAGCAAGACGGTTTTGTGTGGGGCTTTTTTGTTTTGTTTTCAACACAATGGAAATTTTTTAACAATTATAAAGTCCCCAGACAACATATTTTCCTAATCCAATGTAAAGTTCTAATGAGGAAGGGCATTACAAAATGATGACCTTGGCTAATAATAGGAAAATAATTCTTGTCCATAAAACTTTTATTAATAACTCCCAATTAGGCCAGCCCTATTTTCAAAGTAGTTAAAATTTACAGAAATCTAACTATATACCAAAAGCAACAGCCAAGTGCTCCTCTCTCTTTCATAAATGATCCTGGAGTAATGGGAAATCTCCTGAGGGACACATATCCCAGAACAGGTTAAAAAGCAAAGCTGTATCAGGTGGTCTTTTAGGGAGAATATTAGTATGCCATGCAAATCAACTGTCTGTATGTAAGTGATAAATTAAAATCTTGATTGAATGGTCAAGCACAATAAGCTTAATTCAATAAAATACAGCTCTAGGATGATGTTATTAACACGAGTTCAATTTGACATTTAAAATGTCTTCTGGAAGGAATGGTTATCTAAATGTCTGTCTGAAGTATCAGAATTGTACCAACAGAACATATAAAATATGCAACTATGATGTGATTATATGTTAGCCACACCCTTACACCAATTTGGGGCTTCCCTGGTAGCTCAGATGGCAAAAAATCTGCCTGCAATGCAGAAAACCTGGGTTCAATCCCTGGGTTGGGAAGATCCCCAGAAGAAGGGAATGGCACACTACTCCAGTATTCCTGCCTGGAGAATTCCATGGACAGCCCATGGGGTCACAAAGAGTCAGACATGACTAAGTGCCTAACACACAGCTTTCACTTTATACCAGCTTGTCACTAAGTAACAAGGTTTCTCAAAACATCTAAAACTTGTATGAAAGAGGCTACTTTGCACTGACTAATGGGTAATTAATTCAAACTGCACATGGGGGCCTCAATCAATTGGTGGAGATCCTGTGTCCCACTGAACTGAGGAAATCTGAAGGCATATCCACCACTGCAGAAATACACATCACTGGAGGAGCAGCCATTCATTCCAGCTCTCCTGTCCTTTTCTCCCCAGTCTGTCCAGGGATCAGGATCAAGGTGGGGGACCGTAAAACAGACAGATTACAATGGCACTACCATTTACTTTCCTTTTCTTTCCCCAAAGCAAAGAGTTTTGAGATTATCACTAGTTAATACCAAAACCCCGGTGACATACAGAAACAAACTTTCACACTAAAATTTAAACTGAACCTAACTCATGAATTCCAGTAATGGAGACATTCAATCAGGTACAAATGTAATTACAGAGCTAAATATCATCCAAATCTTACTGCATATTAATACTTAAGGCATTCTAGAAACCATCATGAAGATATATGCACACTTAAATACAAAGAATTGTCCTCAGATCATTTCCAAGTTGTTATGAAACTGTCAACAGAAATTTTAACAATTAAAATGGACAAATATCAGCTTTCCTCTTTTGGAAAATGTGATGTCTTTCAAGACATGTCTGAAATGAAATTTTGCCCCTATAATTTTTTTTCCTTTGAGAATTGCACTTTTCTGACAGCAATATGCAGTTCCACGCGGATCCACCCACTTCCCACTGCTTTTCAGACTTATGTAGCAGAAGCGCCACCAATACACATACATATTCATAAGCTGTCTGAAGCATTAATTCCACACATGGCAATGTATACTTGCATCTGTGGTTGGAGCTTCTAATTTGCAAAAGCAAATATAATGTGTCTAAAAATCTTGATGAGTGAGTCTTTCAAATTCAAGCCCAGAACATTAGGGATCCACGTATATACATAATTTCAAGCAGCAATAGATCTAAGTTTTCTGACTACCTAATATAATTCTCTCCAAGTCAGAGTGTCACTATATGAATCTGATTATTGTCAATGCTAATTTCTCTAATTTACTTCATATATATATTTCAGGTTATAAATATTCATAACCAAAGTCCTCTAGTATCCCCTTCTACTAGTCTAAACTAAATTCTACTTTCTATAACACAGATCTATTTTCTCCCATTCTAATTTATCAAATAGCTAAGAAAAGTAGTTGGCGGTATCTCTTCCAAACAAAGAAACAACAACCTAAACTTTCATTTCAGTGTATAATGAGCTAGTTGAAACACAGACAATGAAATATTCAAAGCGTCTTACGTATCACTGATTCTTCATTTTTCTTCTTCCCTTGTTTTTGGTAATAATCTCACCAGTGGTTAGGCCGATCCACTTCTGTCCTTGAGTTCTAATTCTACTCTAGTAACTATATGTTCATGGAGTTCTCAAGGCAAGAATATTGAAGTGGTTTGACATTCCCTTCTCCAGTCTTGACGAAAGTCTTCTATTGATGAGTGTGAAAGAGGAGAGTGAAAAGGCTGACTTAAAACTCAACATTCAGAAAAGTAAGATCATGGCATCTGGTCTCATCACTTCATGGCAAATAGATGGGGAAATAATGGAAACGGTGACAGACTTTATTTTTGGGGGGGTCTGAGATCACTGCAGATGGTGACTGCAGCCATGAAACTAAAAGACACTTGCTCCTTGGAAGAAAAGCTATGAAAAACCTAGAAGCCATTTTAAAAAGCAGAGACATCACTTTGCCAACAAAGGTCTGTCTAATCAAAGCTATGGTTTTTCCAATAGTCATGTACAGATGTGAGAGTTTGGACCATAAAGAAAGATGAGCACCAAAGAATTGATGCTTTTGAACTGTGGTGTTGGAGAAGATCCCTGAGAATCCCTTGGACTGTAAGGAGATCCAACCAGTCCATCCTAAAGGAAATCGGTCCTGAATATTCATTGGAAGGACTGATGCTGAAGCTGAAACTCCAATACTTTGGCCACCTAATGTGAAGAACTGACTCATTTTTTCAAATGACCCTGATGCTGGGAAAGATTAAAGGCAGGAGGAGAAGGGGACAACAGAGGAAGAGATGGTTGGATAGCATCACCGACTCTATGGACGTGAGTTTGAGCAAACTCCGGGAGTTGGTGATGGACAGGGAGGCCTGGTGTGCTGCAGTCCATGGGGCTGCAAAGAGTTGGACACAACTGAGCAGCTGAACTGAACTATAAATGAGCAGATTTCCCTTTTACTCCTCTTTCTTGGCTGCGCAGCAGGGGGGTAGCGGGGTGGGGTGAGCGGTATCTCCATGAGGTGGCAGCTACTTAAGCCAAGAATAGCCCTAGTTTGCTAACTCAAGACTTTAAAGCACAGAAATTTGTACATAAGTGCTTGAAAAATAAATAATTAAAGGACTGGCATCAATCTAAAAGCACATACATTTTGCAAGCGTCAAAGTTGTAGACTTGCTAATTTCTTGGCAAATTTCAATATGACAAAAATCATTAAAAGGTGAAAACCTCAATTAAACAAGTAAATTGTCTTAACGTGGTTAAACACATGACATGTTAATGAATTAACTTTGTAAATCAGTGGAAAAAAAAAACAAATTGCTTCTCTGCTAATATTTCGGAAAAGATAACAAATTACTTTGTTCAGATTTTGATTGTTTACTTTTGTTGATTTTATTAACCATGCCAGTGGTTCAAAACAGACACCTGAAATTGTTAGGGTTTCCTGAGGAAAGCCTATCGCTATATTTGGAGTTGTGTTATTTATAACACTTATTTCCTCTTTCTAAAAGGTTGCAGGAGCAAGGTTTAAAAATGTTTACTGTTAAAAAATGTTTATTAAAGTATCTTGCAAATGAACATAGAATGTTTAGAAGTTCAACAACTTGCTTGGGCAGCATTGTACTCTCTTACAGAGTGGCTTTGCAACAAATATATGGATCTTCCAGAAAGTCCCAAACTATTTATAGATAGTAGTCATAGATCCTCATCATTTGCAGAGTCTGTATTTGTAAATTCACCTACTGGCTAAAATGTATTTGTAACCTCCAAGCCAGTATTCACCATGCTTCTACGGTCATTTGCAGACACTTCTCGGTGTTTCATAGAGCAGCAAATTTCTGAGTCACCCGACATGCACATCCCCAGCTGAAGCTCTCCCTTCACATCATGCTTCTCCCAATGATTTCACTGTTTAAAGTGTCCCCCAAGCATAATGCATAAGTGCTGTCGAGTGTGCCTGAGTGTAAGAAAGGAAGTTGCAATGGGCCTGAAGGAGAAAAATATGTGAGTCAGATTAGCTTCATTCAGGCATGAGTTAGAGTGGTGGTCAACGAGTATATTAAACACGGTATCTTTAAACAAAAACACACATAAACAAGATTGTGTACTGATTCCTTGACAAATGTGGCCAGAGGCTTACAGGACCCAATCCGGCATTTCCCGTATGAGCAGAGGTTCGGGATTTGCTGAATCAGTGTTCAAAGTAACTTTGTAGAATATAACTACTACCAACTGTGTTATTTCTAATCAATTTGACTGTGATTTACCACCCTGGGCTTCCCAGGTGGTGCTGGTAGTAAAGAACCCACATGCCAATGCAGATAGATTGTTAAGAGGTGCGGGTTTGACCCCCAGCTCAGGAAGATCCATTGGAGGAGGCATGACAACCCACTCCGGTATTTCTGCCTAGAGAATCCCATGGACAGAGGAGCCTGGCAGGCTGCAGTCAAAAGGTTGCACAGAGTTGGACACAACTGAAGTGACTTCACACGCACGCACCCATACCATCCCAAGGGTAGGCTGCACTGGGAGTAAAACAGAATGTTTAACATTCGTTGGTTTATTAAGAGTGTTATCTCAAACACATGAAAAGATGCTCAACTCAACATCACTCATTATCAGAGAAATGCAAATCAAAACCACAATGAGGTACCATTACACGCCAGTCAGGATGGCTGCTATCCAGAGTCTACAAGCAATAAATGCTGGAGAGGGTGTGGAGAAAAGGGAACGCTCTTACACTGTTGGTGGGAATGCAAACTAGTACAGCCACTACGGAGAACAGTGTGGAGATTTCTTAAAAAACTAGAAATAGAACTGCCATATGACCCAGCAATCTCACTTCTGGGCATACACACTGAGGAAACCAGATCTGAAAGAGACACGTGCACCCCAATGTTCATCGCAGCACTATTTATAATAGCCAGGACATGGAAGCAACCTAGATGCCCATCAGCAGATGAATGGATAAGGAAGTTGTGGTACATAAACACCATGGAATATTACTCAGCCATTAAAAAGAATTCATTTGAATCAGTTCTAATGAGATGGATGAAACTGGAGCCCATTATACAGAGTGAAGTAAGCCAGAAAGATAAAGACCATTACAGCATACTAACACATATATATGGAATTTAGAAAGATGGTAATGATAACCCTATATGCAAAACAGAAAAAGAGACACAGATGTACAGAACAGACTTTTGGACTCTGTGGGAGAAAGCAAGGGTGGGATGTTTCGAGAGAACAGCATCGAAACATGTATATTATCTAGGGTGAAACAGATCACCAGCCCAGGTGGGATGCATGAGACAAGCGCTCGGGCCTGGTGCACTAGGAAGACCCAGAGGAATCGGGCAGAGAGGGAGGTGGGAGGGAGGGATCAGGATGGGGAATACATGTGAATCCATGGCTGATTCATGTCAATGTATGACAAAACCACTACAATATTGTAAAGTAATTAGCCTCCAACTAATAAAAATAAATGAAAAAATAAAAAGTGAAAATGTAAAAACGAAAAAAAAAAAGAGCATTATCTCTACTCCACAGTAACCAAACAAACAAAAACCTTGACTTCTACGGATTGACCATGGTAATTTTGGGTCTAGTAATGATATTACTTTTCTAGTGAAATCCGGATTCCTAAACTCATCACTCTTCTTCCTTTCCCATGTCTTCTTATTTGCAAAGACCATGTTTCGGGAAAATAGTAACATGTTCTACCTTATAAAACCCACAAGTAAAATTGTGAACACTATAAATTCTGTATATGGCTAGATGCCAACATCAGAAAGGAGGGGATAAACACCTGTTTCTGAAAAAAATACTTTGTTGTTGTTGCTGGATTTCCTTGAAAGAAAAAGACTTTAGCAATTTCATACATCTGTCCCTGGAGGGCTATCACATGAATATCATTAGGTTGTTTCAGCCTCTATTTCATTTATCCTTCATACCCTGTCATTCTCTCTCCACACGTGCCCCCTATCCGATAAGAACACTGGCTCCAATTCTTATTTAAAAAATTACTATATGCCATATGAATTAAATTTAGAATTTTTTTTTAACTTGGGAATTTAAGATAAGGCAATAAACACTTCTGTGTAATACCTCTGCCTACTTAATTGTCAGGACCTGTATGAGGTTAAGCAACCAATCTTTGTCTCCAGAGAAACAGAACCCAATAGAGTTGCATGTGTCTCTGTGTGTGTATATATTCTCTATGTGTGTATTATGTGGTTGCCGAGCCTGGCAAATCCACAAATTATCAATCAGACAGGAAAGCTGGAAACTCAGTAAGGAGCTGATGCTATAATCTTGAAGCAAAATTTCTTCTCAGTATTTGCTCTTTAGGCCTTCAACTGAATTGATGAGATCCATCCACAGTATTATTTAAGTCAATTGATTGTAGATGTAAACCACAACTAAAAAATACCTCTTCACACCAAGACTCATATTAATGTTTAACCAACTGGACGCTACAGTTAAATCAAGGTAACACACATAAATAACCATCACAGTACTCTACCCCATAAAGTTGCCTCCAATAAATACCAATAAGCAACAGGGAAACAGAATGAACTGAGGCAAGAGTCCTGGGATGAAATCGCAGCTCTTTCACTAGCTGTATGGTTTTAAGATCACATTATTTTCCTGAACCTCGGTATGCTTATTTGCAAAAAAAAAAAAACAAAACACTGGTGTGGTGGTATTTTACAGATTTGATAAACAGCTTAAGGCAATCAAGGAGTGGCAGTGCAGTGTTATTAGTGTCTATGTCTTTTATAACTGTATTAAATATATATCACTAGTATATTCCTAACACACAGTAAATGTTTCATAAATGTGTGTAAGAAAGAAAGAAAGGAACAAGGAGGGGGAAGGGAGGGAGGGAAGAAAGAAGGAAGAAAGAAAAAACGAATGAAGAAATAAACATCAAAGTTCACTTCTGGAAAAAACCTAAAATCACAGTTCTTGAGACTACACGAAAAACACAAAAATAAAAAAAAAACAGCCCCTTGTTTCCAAAAATTTAGACCTGAAGTGGTAAAGAAGGCCAGTTGGCAAATACAAACATTTATGAACATAATGCAAACATTAAGAAAGAGATACAGAAGTGAATGCATCTAATGCATAAAGAATTCTCATTTAAGACAAATAAAAGGCACATTCTGAGCCTATGAAGGGTCAAAAACCAAACACAATGTATGCGATAGCCACCTAAAGACATCACAGTAGAGGGATCTAGCTGTGGCTATGTAAACCTGGCTTACCTCACAAATTAATTGATAAGGAGTAGAGTGTTGCTAAATTTAAAACAAGGTTAAAAAGCAACATCTTGAAATGACACTACTGGAATGGAAAGTGTAAGGGAGAACTGTAATCCAGTCAGTTGGAGTGACAGATAAGAGGTTAGAACCTGAAGATCCATTAATGTTTATATCAAATTATCCAAGGAAAAGAACCTTATCAGGTGACCCAGTAAGGCAATGAGGTTTTCCCATAGCCTAGATGGAATATCCTTCAACACCAATCAATTCCTTATGTTTCGATTCTAAGCCAGTTTAGCAACTTTCTAGCTACTGATTCTGCTTTACACTTACTTTGCTTTGGAGAAGCAATGCCATGGAAAGCATATCACTCATCATAAACTGGTAAACAGGCATTCTGGTTCATAAAAATAATGTTTGAGGAGTTTTATCAGCAGGGGTTTGTTTTTTAGGAGATACAGTAACTCTGGCTAAAAGGGACACAAAATTTCTGGATTTTAAAATTTGAGAACCAGAAACTGCATCTCATTGAGCCAGTCTTGGGGTAGGCCAGCCTGACAGGCCATGCATGGCAGCCCTTTCTGTATTCCTCCCTAATATAGATCTTTGAATCATTCCTGAATGTTGAAGGCTGAAAAGACCCAGGGGGGAAAAAAAAAGATAGAGGATAAGAAGTATTTCAATGGGCAGAAATTTTGAGTAGACCATTCCAGATGGAAAGAAAAATAGCTAAGGTTCAAAGATGGGGAAACAACATGTACATACTGATTAGAACAGTCAAACTTTGATGTCCATACACAGGAAGACTGAACAAGAAAACTGGACAGGCTGACTGGCCATTTAGACCATTGTAAGTGACCAGATTAGATAATGGTTTTTATTTTATTGGCAATGGGAAGCCTCCAAATTTTCCTTTGAGATGGTGAATATCAAAATTTTAAGTACAATTACTTAATTAAGAGGATAACAGATTTCTTAGAGGAGAGAGTGACTGGTCCATGAAGCTTACTGCAATAGTCTACACAGTAGGTAGTAAGAATATTAGTTGGAAAGATGGTTGTCAAAACCAGCCAAAGTAAAGGTAAGACCCTAAAGAAAGGATAATCATTGGGATTCACTGAGCATCTGATTGAATGTAAAAGATGAGGGACCCGGTAAGGTTGATACGTACTCCAAGATTAGGAGTAACAGTATGCTAGTGCCACTAAGGGAAACGCGCATGCCAGGGGAAAAAAATCAGGCATACGGTAGCAGGAAAGACAAAAAGGTTGGGTTTAGACAATCCAATATTTGGTCTTAAGTAACGAACCCAGTTGCATATGCTATGCTAAATACTGATATTAAGAGATTAAAACCATTAGTGTAAAATGATGTTTGAAATGTATCAAATAGCATGTCAATGATTTAAAAAAAAAAAAACACATATTACTAAGGAGAAGAAAGGAAAATTAAAATATACCAATTAATCCTGGAAGTTTTCACAAGAGAAAGGTGTTCTGACCTATAGTTTCAAAAATTTACATTACAAAGATAGGATCAAAATACAGGGATTGCCTTTTCAGTGCTGACACAAAACAGTAAAAAGCTGGCAATATTTATTAAACAATGGTACTTATCAATGAAAATAAAGGTAGCATATATTGATAAGTAAGATGATACAGATATCTAAATTTTAAAACAAGCTGAATCTTAAATTTACACAGATCTTCTTCTTTCATTTTTATACCCATATTCTGCAAGTTTAATAATTTAATAAAGTATGTCTATGTATGTGTGTCTAAAACATTGTTAATAAATATACTGTTTTCATTGTTCCCCTTCAATTAAAAATATTAGTAAGGTATTAATGGATAACCTTATTAAAAATCATGGGCAAACTGACTCAAGTTTTTAAGGATTATACATTTAAATGGTAGAACTATCCTGCTTTTTATTTCATAATCTGAACTATTTATAAAATAATATTTTAATTATTTAAAGGCATTTTTGTTTATGACTGAGAAAACTCATAACCCTAAGGTGAAAACACAGGTACATAATTATAAAATGACACATGTGGTAGATATTTTTACATGTCATCCTGGCTAGCCTACAGTACCCAGTTATTTAATCAAACATGAATATAAATGTTGCTGTAAAGGTGTTCTGTAGATATGATTCATATCTACAGTCCTTTGACTTTCAGTAAGAAAATCACCCTTAATCATCTGGATGATGATCCAGATGATCCAGATTTCAAACACTTTATCCAAAGTGTCTGAAAGCCTAAGAGCAAAATGGAGGTTTCCCTGCCTGATAGATTACATATTTCAGACTTGCCAGCTCCTGCAATCAAGTAAGTAAATTCTTTGAGATATTCCTGCGCGCGCGCGCGCACACACACACACACCCCTTATTGATCTGTTTCTCAGGAGAACCCTGACTAATACAACATGACAAATGCCTTGGCAGAGGTTTGAGCACCCAAGTTGAACAATCTGTGGGGGTAGTGAAGGTTCCACTGAGACGGTTTCACTTGGCTGAATCCTGAAGCTATGGCACCAGGCAGGGAAGGAAGGTAAAAAGGTTGGGGGGGGGGGGGGGGGGGCGGTAGTGTAATCTACGTAGAAGGACCAAAATGGTCAGAGGTCCAGAGGTTTGAGAGAGTATCACTGCATGCAGGGAAAGGCTAACTAACTATGTATCCAAAGCAGAAACTGCAGGCACAAGAGGGGCATGTTTAGAAGATCTGTCTGAATGGGTCATGCTCTGCCCAGGGGGCAACAGGAGGCACGGGTGAATTTTAAGTGAGGGACAGACATGATCTGAATTATATTTTAGAAAGACCGCTTTTGTGAGGCAAAGTATAGGAGACAGGTGATATTAGTGTTACATTTCTGCTGTCTCTCTTTACAGTGAATGATATTAAAAACCTGAGTAAATTTCTTTATTAATAATCATTGTTGCAATTATAAAGAATGTATGGTAGCTGAGGAAATTGAATGAGTTAATATACCCTTTAGTGGTACATATGTCAAAATTCAATCTAGCAAGCTGAGTCTTTACTCTTCACAACCACAGAAAGCTGGAGATTTTCCAAATGTCCCACCCACCCACAAAGATAGGCATATGTAAAGGGCCAGGCAATCTAACAACACTACTCTGCGTGGTTGACAAGACTAAACTGTTTAAAAGCAGTTTTGCAGCTAACAGTCTAGTACTTTTGGTCCTTTCTTGACAGCTGACAGAGATACCAAGAATCGAAATACTTGCCTGACTCTTCTGTATGCTGTCTACCCCATAAATGTGTCCACCGCCTTCCCTTTTTAGAAACCTGTTCAAGGAAGCACTAACTTGAAAACATCAAGAAACACTAAACTCGTAGAAGACGCCCGAATGTGCTGCTTTGCGAAACCCAGCCCTGTGCATAAGCCTAACTAAGAAAACACATCCTAATTTTTAAAACTGAGTTACCACAGCAACAAAGTGAACAGTTAAAAAACTATGAACTTAATCAATGCAAGTCATTGTTGAAAAGATTGTCCCCTGAGACAAATCTCTCACTGCTAAGATTATTGCTATTTATCTGAAGTGTTTTCTGAAAAGGTAAGAATGACTGATTGAGGACTTCAGATCAATGAGATGTTTTTTTTGTTGTTTTTTTTTTTCAATGAGCTAAAGCTCACAGTAGACCTAAGCTACAGTTTTAATCATGGCATTAATCAATAACAATTGCACTGAAGAGAATGCCAGCATAGGTTTTTCAGGAAGTCTGGTAGGGCTTAAACTGCTATACTTGTGGAAATAGTCAATATTATGTGTTGTAAAATAGAATTCAGGTTGATTTTCTTCCTATTTCCCCAGAGCAGAATTTGGGTGCTAAAAACCCAGAAACATTAGCCTGGTGCATTATGAACATTAATGTGTTTAAGAATCACCTGGGGATCTTGTTAAAACGAAGATTCTGAGTCAGTTGATTTGGGTGAGGCCTGAGAGCTGCATCTTTGCAAGTTCTCAGGTGATGTCAGCAGACCATCCCTGAAGTGGCAAGATGACAGAATCCATTACTGACTGGTCAACAGAAAGAGCCAAGGGCAGCACACTGGCAGAGGGATGCTTACAAAGGGACTTGGCTGCAAAAGAGATTCTGCTTCTAGATCTTCCACCCCAAACTGCCCCCTATGAAAATGAGAAAATGGCAATACTAAGCTTACCTTGAAGAGTAGCATTTTCCAAATGTATCCAAAGGAGCCCTAGTTATTTGGGATATTAATAGGTGTTGTCAGAAAAATAAGATGCTAATAAGAGGCTCAGTGATCATTTTGTTTAACTGAGTTAAACAAAATTGCTAACATTCATTAAACACTGTATGTCAGGCATTGTTCTAAATGCTTAATATGGAATAAGTCATTTAATCTTCACAGCAACACTATGGGGTAGAAAGTATATTATCATCCCCATTTTACAGACATGGAAAAAGCAGCAAGGAGCGGTTAAGTAAGTAGCCCAAAGTCACAACCCTGGGGAGCTGCAGAGCCAGGAGGCCACCTCTGGCAGGCTGCCTCCAGAGCAGAGGCTCTGCCCTCTGGAACATCAGCCCATCTCAGTGCTGCTGGGAAGCATGAGTCACTGCAAGGTGACAGAAGTACTTGCAAGGTGCCAACTAAGGGGACCAGAGGATGGAGAGGAGAGAGGAAAACTGAGAAATTAGGGTAAGACAGGAAAAGAGAACAAGCTGGAGAAGCAAAAATTCAGAAAATGGAGGTAATATTTGGAGAAAAATAGATTGAGAAGCGTGCAGGATCATCCATCCAGACCCTGACACATGGAATAAAGACTGATCTGCTTGGCAAATAAACGTCCAAGAGAGGAAAGCAAGTCAAGTTCTAGAACTCACCAACCACAGGAGGACAGGAACAGTTTACTTCCACCAAGTATACTAAGAAGCCCTCACAGAGAAGAGTCATGCTTATCCTTATACACTAATGACCTAATTTACAGATTCTCTGGGCCCCCTGCTAGGCCTCTTCCTTCTTTCCACAGGATTGTTTGGACATTTTGCTTCTAATTAGCAACTTTGTGAGAGTGAGTGGGGAGAAGATTAAACCAGGGTTTGGGTTTTTTTTTGGTTCTTATCGAAGGATCTAGCAATAGATTAGGAATAGGGAGATTAGGATATGAAACTAATGATGAAAATACACTCTCGTTAAGCCTAGATTTCATGCACCCACTTTGCTTGGCCTTCACATTGCCAGAGAAGAAATGCACTGAACGTACCCAGCCTGATGTGGTCAGACCACAGCCAGCACATCACGCAGAGTATATTCCAGGTCAGGCAGAACCATAAACAAAGCAGTTGTTTGGTTAGATGAGTCCTAGGAAACAGTTCAGATTGTTCAGACAAGCATTAAAACAAAAACTGACCTCGGAAACTTCTGACATTCACTGATCCCTAATGCAATATATATGCAGAGAGACTCACGGAAAACGCTAGCACTGGCTTAAGGAAAAGCAAAACCTTAACTGGAGATGAGGAACTGCCTTTCAGAGTCCTGAAAGGATCTGATATGTAAGTGTATTTACAAGTACTAAAATGAAGGGCTTTTTTTGTTTTTTTCAAATGGAACAAGAGAGGGCCTTTGCTTCTGTATTGAGATGTGTCCTAACGACTGTACTTCTTCACCATCGCCTCCCCCAGAAGCACTGATGCCTGGTATTTATGAGGGACCTCTATTAGTAGGGCTCTGAGATGAAGCAGTATAATTCTGTTATGTGTTATGCTAGGACTTCAACCCACATTTACAAACTTCTCACATATTTTAATTATATCTGAATGTTTGCCATCAGCATGTTCCTTTTTTAAAAAAATAAGAATCCTTCATTGTTCCAAGACACAAATCGTATCCCTTTCAATTCCAGACGAAAACATGTTAGGCCTATTTATGACTGTATTTCAATAGACAAGTATACACATGTAAAGGAGTTTCAGTGTTATTTAAAAATACACTTCAGTAGGTCTCATTGTGTTGATATTAGCAAAGCTCTCAAGAAAATGCTTCCAGGTGGCAGGCACCTGCTCTGGCTTTGAAACACCAACCTCAAAACCTATAGTCAAGCACTGAAATGGGGAAGAGCAACAAACTATGTATTTCAGCACCTAGCCATGTTGGCAGCTCATTTGGAACTGGTTATTGCCAGCTGGGCATTTTGCCATTTCCTTGAGGCAAAATTAAAGTGGAAGATGCAAGGGTTTTATTGTAATTTTCCACCACATATTTATATCATTATGGGTTTTGTGCTGCTCTAGTCCCCCATATAGTCTTACTGAATATCTTCTTATTATGTCAACAGAATCTGAAGCAAATATAGGAGGAGGCAGTAGAAACAAGTGGGCACTGCGTACACGACATGACTGCTGAAGTTAACACTATGCCTATCCACATGGGCTCCGTAATTCGCAGGGCCCCACGCAAGATGCAAAAGTGACGCCCTCCCAGTTCAAACGACAGAGGACAAGTTCCAGTAAAGGTACTACAGAATCGAGGTTTCCCTTTGTCCTGCAGGTTCTCTCTCAACAGGGCAGTGTTGTTTATTTGCTACTCAATGTGACAACCCTTCGGGCACCGGAATCCCTGCAGAGTGAGCCTCTGTAAGCTCAGGCATCTCCCCTCCCACAGGCACGGCCTCCACGCAGATCCCAGGAGCACTGCAATCTCTACACAAGGCGGGACCTGGACTGGGTTCCTGGACGGGGCTGGGTGAGAGGTTTCACCCTACACAGTGACACTCCAGGATGTGGACACCTGTTATCAGTGTCCTGTCCTGAGACACAGACCCCGAGCCTCCCCTTGCAGGGACTAGAGGCAGCAGCCGTTGTGTGCAGAGAGGAAGAGCGCAGGTCTTTGGGGTCCTACGAGTGGGGGTGTAAGCAGCGGAGAACAGAAGAGAACCCACCCCAAGGAGGCAGTCACTCAAACCAAGGCTTCCAGTTCCTGGACGCAGCTCCACCGTCTTGCCAAACTTCATTTACAAAACACAAATTCAAACAAAAAACTAAGGACTTCAACTCCGGAAGGTCAGGATGTTGAGCCCCAACTGAAAGCTCTGGTCGCAAGCCCACGAAGCCAGCCCTGATTCACATAAAAACCCCAGGCCTGTGCTCACGTCTGCAGGACGCACCCTAAAACTGGGCCAGAGAGACCTCAGCATGCCTCCTGCACAAGGCTGCCACGCACACTCGTGTGAGCCTTAAACACACACACACACAAACACACGTGCGAACACATGCACACAAATGAGTACACAGAAAACTAAGACAACCTGAGTGAACCTGGGTAAGGGTGGGCGTTACCAATGTCAGTGCCTTACTTGTGATACTATAATACAACTCTGCACAATGTTACCTTTGGGAGAAACCATGTAAACTGTACAAGAGATTGCGTTATTTCTTACAACTGAATACTGCAAGGCCTATTAAATGGACAAAATATAGCATACAGGCAATCATCACTGCAACTACCTATACCTGGATACATTCAGAACATTAAATTCTATCTAATTTGACTTGACATGATGTAAAAGAGCGATCCTTGAAATAACTAGCTCAAATACAAATCTGCAATCAGCATGTTAACCACACCAGTGTACTATCAGGAGGAATGTGTTCAGTTTTACCTCTTATTGAAACTTCTCTTATCTACTTGAGATAAAATGAAAACACAAATTGAGAAACTACAGAAATACTCTGGAAACTGAAGTGGCCTACTCAAAAGCATGACTTTATTATGCACAAAAGGGGGAGAAGTGTGTGTGGAAAAGCACAGATTCAACTTTAAGTTCAAAAGCAAATTTAACTTCTTACATCCAGAGTTAGGCCTGCCGACCATTTACAATTGAAAGGATGTATTTGCTGCTGGTACAGTGACTTAATTTTTACATGAAAAGATAAAACATCTTGCCTGTTAGATGCAGAAACATCACAATGAGAAACCCTTGAATTCTCCAGGCTGAGTTCCCATGGAACTGAGCCAGGTGAGAATTCCATGCTGCTCTTTAGTACTGGATCAGGAAGATCCCCTGGAGGAGGGCATGGCCACCCGCTCCAGTATTCTTGCCTGGAGAATCCCACGGATAGAGGAACCTGAAAGGCTCTGGTCCATGGGGTCACAAAGAGTCGGACAGGACTGAAGTGACTTAGCATGCACGTACATGTGTGCGAATACCCAAAGGGGAGTGTTGCAGCGAGGAAGCCAATTCTGACACCACGTTGGAACTGTTTCTTTGACTTGCCTTTTGTTGCTTTTGTTATTATAATCGTACAGAATTGTTTGCCTCGAGAATCCTGTCCCTCTGCCTGGCTGTTAAACCAAAGGGCCTTTGTTCAGAAGCCCGTCCCCCTGTGGATGGCAGGAAGGAAGAAATGAACACGTCCCCTGCCTGAGGCTTGCCATTCTAGGAAATGTTTGGAAGATTAATGGCCTTATTTTGCTTGC
Source organism: Muntiacus reevesi (assembly GCF_963930625.1). Lineage (NCBI taxonomy): Eukaryota > Metazoa > Chordata > Mammalia > Artiodactyla > Cervidae > Muntiacus > Muntiacus reevesi. The sequence goes on from NC_089263.1 coordinate 38,032,443, forward strand.
TCACCTCCCTTCACCTCTAATCTACAAAAGGACCTGCATCCAGATCCCAATAAGATGGTTATTTTGAGGCGCTAGCCTGCCATCTTCTTGGTCTGCCGGCTCCCAGATTAAAGTCTCTTCCTTGCCTCAACACCTCTCAGCTTCACTGACCTATCGTGCAGCGAGCAGAGCGAGCTTGGACTCGGTAACAAGAGGGGAAGGGCAAGGCCACTTCTGTAGGGTCTCAGAGACAGACAATGCCCACTCACTGGGCATCTAATTCTACCCTGACTTCCATAAATAAGGTAACAGAAGAGATGTTATATCTCTTAATATAGATCTTAATATCACAGAGCCCAACACATTGGAAATACCAGACTCTAACAGTTGATATCAATCATTGCAGCCTGTTCCCACTGTGACCTCTCAAATGCCCAGCACCAACTCCGTAAGAATTATGCATCTAATTACTATTTCGTGCTCTGCCAGACAGTGCTCAGGGTCAAGATAAGCCCACTTTTGGTTCAAGCCAGAATTTTGCAGAGACATGAAGAACTGATTAAGCGATGAAAGAAGTTTGAGATTCAAATTCATTTTGCCACTGCTAACTCTGCACCTCTGGGTAAAACATTGGGCTGTTCATTAGTTAAATGGAATTTGAATTTCAAAGATAGATGAATATTCATTCACTTTGGCTAATTACATACTAAGGCATTCAAAAAGTATTTGTTGAATGAAAGACTGAATTAATGAATGGATTTGTACAGACATTTCTCCAACCTGGATTTTTTTCTCTCTACTCGCTAAAATTCCCTTTCAGCTTTATTTTGGAGTTAACATATCAAAGTAGAGGGGGAAGAACCACAAATAAAACAGCACTTCGCTCACGACCTCACTTGACTGCATCGTGCGGGCTCAGCTACATAATTAATCACTGTCAGCGCCAGTCGGACGTGGATCTGCCAACAACTCCCTGTCAGGCTCTGCCAGGTGTGGCAAATTACTGAGGCTTCGTCTAGCCAAGCTCTGAGCCTGGGAGTCTTTAACAAAAAGCACTTAAGAACCTCCCCAGGCAGAGAGCAGCACTGGCTGGCTATCAATGTCTCCTTCTCGCGGTGCCCTAGTTTGTTCTGGCAGCCTCCAAGTCCAGTGGATCCCTAGGCTTCTTACTGTGCCAGGGCACTGAAGAACCAGGCTTTTCTCTGTCTCATCTAGGGTCTTCAAGTTCAGGACAGCTCACCTCTTACGTCTGCCTATGCCCCAGCCGCAGTCCACACACCTGACCTCCATACACTTCTGCAAAGGTATATTAAAAACCGTCTCCACTTGGCATTAGGCTTGGATCCCAGGCTGGCAGCGTGCCCGTCTCAGTGATTCCCTGCTGCCTCCAGGGCTGGCACAGACACAAATGCAGCTCTTTATCTGCTTACCACAAAAACCTTGACTCTGTTCTGTTCTGTCACTGGTTCCCCAGCACTTGAAATGAAGCTAATTTTATTTCATGAAATTTAATTAACTACATGCAGAAGTTTTAATGACTATCAAAACAGAGGTAAGCACCAACTTGAATTGTTTCACTATATAAACAGTGTAAAGGATGGTTTAATATATAAATAAATACCAGTCTAAAAGATGACAGAACGTGCGGCTTAACATAGATAAACAATGCAAAGTACCCTGCGTTGATTCTTAAAAAACAGCTTTCTAAAATTTCCCATTGAAATAATTTGCTGCTCCAACCTTCCTTCTCTTCTTCCAAGCTCTATTTCAGAGGTATCCCTCTGCCTTGAAAACTAAAAAGCTACTACTTTAAAAAGTGCAACAAATGACCTTTTAATCATCAAAGAAAAATTACCAGTTGAGTGAACACTACTATACCACTAAATAATTAATTGTGACATGGCAAAACTACCATTATAAATACCTAAATTATTTAAGATAAATCAAACATATGGTAATTAGCTATTTCTTTCTAATCCACTAGTACATCATAGTTGACATGAATGCCATGGAGAGTCTCATGATTTATGTGTTCCCAGCATATTATCACCTCTTCATTTCAGAAATTCAGTTTCAAAATGTCCTTAGAGTGAAACTGTTGAGAGCAAGATGTTAAACACGACAATGAGAAGAAACCTGAAGAACAAAACACAAGCCTTTGGCACAAACTGAGCTCTGAGTATGAACGTACAAAATGAGGAGACATTTACTGATAACATTCTAGCCATTAATCCAAGTGGTACTTAGAGAGGCTGGAACAATTTACAGAACTCTGCAATGGAACAGTCACTGAGAACTCAGCCTGTATCCATGTCTCTGGAGAGTGGGACATGCCTACTCATCACAGGGCACCTCCTAGACCGTAAACAATACATGTCTTTCCAAGTCTACATACTCACAGTCCACTAAATACTTCCAACTATGAGTCAGAGTAGCACAAGTTCAGACTCCCTTTTTCTCCCAGGTAAACTATAGAAATTGTAATAGTGCCTATGTATGTCTTATCAGTTTAAATGTGATGCCAGTTTTCTACATATTAATAATATTCACATCTCCATTAAGTTTAAAAAATAATTCTAGCCTCAGCAGAGTTATTTTTTAAAAAAGGGAACACTTTAATGAATGAAACATAGCCATGTCAGTAATTAATCAATACTCCTCTTAGAAGCTTTTTATCAGCAATTTAAAGAAATCAGAACAGAGAGAAAGCCATGCTCCCTGAGCTACCATCACTACCTAACAAAAGAAACAGCCATGTTCCACAAACTCAGGAATGACAACAGAACCAAGGAGTATGGAGGTGATTTTCATTCTGTTTTAAAAGATATTTTATTGTTATCTAAATTTATTGCTATGAAACCTATATAGTAACATAACAGAAAAAGTATTACCCATGAACACATTTAAATAATCTGGAAAGTTACTTGCTTTTTAAGTTCTCATTATTTACTGCTCAACATATAAACATCTTTTCGTTAACTACTATCCTTATTTTCTCAGGTAATTGCTTTTTCTAATAGTATATATATATATATATATATATATATATATATATATACACACACACACACACACACACACACACTCAACCACATAATTAATAATCTTCAGAAGTTTAATTTATTCCGACTCTGCCCTTTATGACGATGTTGGTTTAGGCTTCATTAGTTCTGCTGGCAGTCTTATATTTCAATGCAGTGTAAAAGTCGTTGTTTAGGACTGAATGTGTGTGTCCCCCCACAAAAATTCGTATCTTCAAACTCTAAATCCCCAATGTGATGGTGTTAGGAGATAGAGCCTTTGGAAGGTCATGAGAGTGGTGCCCTCATGATGGGATTAGTGTCCTTACATGAAGAAGAGACACAAGAGAGCTTGTTCTTCCTTACTCTTTCCCTGCAACTAAGGACACAGCAAATAGAAGGCCATTTGCAAACCAAGAAATAGGCTCTCATAAGACAACAGATGTGTTGGCACTTTGATCATCCACTTCCCAATCTCCAAAACTGTGAGAAATAAATGTTTCTTGTTTACGCGACTGAGTCTATGGTCATTCGGCAACCAGAACTAAGACAGTTGCCATCGAGGATATTATGTCTTCAATAAGGTAAATAACCTATTCCATGTAACCCCGTGACTACTCAAAGTGGTTGCCACACACTGAAACGCCCCAACATTCCATGCTTTCTCTCTTGCTACCTTCAGTATAAAATAAACCACTGTTGATCCACTAGGTTTCAAAAATGACTCATTTTAACTACATTCCCTGCTGGCTCAGACAGTAAAGAATCTGCCTGCAATGCAGGAGCCCTGGGTTTGATCCCTGGGTCAGGAAGATGCCCTGGAGAAGGGGATGGCAAACCACTCCAGTATTCTTGCTTGGAAAATTCCATGGACAGAAGGGCCTGGTGGGCTACAGTCCACGGCTCACAAAGAGTCAGGCACGACTGAGCGCTTTCACTCACTCATTTCACTCAAACAAAAGAGACAGCTTAAGGCCTGAGGGTTTGTAACTAATTTTCCTAAATACACATTTACATACTCTCATGCTAGCTGGGTTTCTTATTTTGTTTTTTCAAAGAATGAGGTTATATCTCTGAAGTGTTAGTCCCTTAGTCATGTCAGACTCTTTGCCACCCCATGGACCGTAGCCCGCCAGGCTCCTCTGTCCATGGAATTCTCCAGGCGAGAATACTGGAGTGGTTGGCCATTTCCTTCTTCAGGGGATCTTCCTGACCCAGGGATCGAACTTGTATCTCCTGTATTGCAGGCAGATTCTTTACCTACCATCTGAGCCACCAGGAAAGCTAGAATCATCTTTAAAAAAAGAAATTTTTTTTATTTCTTTCAAGCTTAGATACCTAACATCTGTGAAATTTTAAATTGAATGTTCTTCACAAGAACACAGAGTGTGACTTTTTCTAAATCAAAATGAAGACACATATGAGCAAATACAAGTGAATGGGTAAATAAATACAGTTAATCTTATAATAATGACTTCTGTCAACCAAAGCACAGGTGTGAAAGGCAAATTGACACATTTCAACTTTTAAGAAGGTTAAAGTTCAAAAATGACCTATGGTTTTTTAATTTAGGGGGACATATGCAAGTCCCCCTACTTCTCTGAGGGGAACTCTCTATAGAGCTGCACATTCTGGTTTTTACTAAGTCAAACCATGAAAAAAGAATATGTGTAATAAAACTGGGAGAGGAGGAGACATTTGTTTTTATTTAACAAACTCATATCATTCACCATATTCTAGGCACTATTTTTAAGTATTTTACAAATATTAACTCAATAAATCTTCACAACAACTTTATGAGCTGGTACTGTTACGTAATTCCCATTTTACAGATGAGAATGTAGAAGAACAGAGAGATATAGTAATTAACCTGTCCAAGGTCACTTGCATAGTAAACTGCTTGGGCCAGTATCTGAACCCAAGTACTAAGGCCTCAGAGACTGTGCTCTTAATAATTTCCTTCTTCTAGCCACTGTATCTCTTATTCCTCTCATAAACTCCACCAAACAATCCAACAAGAAACCAAGACAACATCTTTATTACAGAAGAAAATGAAAGTGTATAGAACTTTGGAGTTTTCCTTCTCACTTAAAGGCAATGTAACAATTTTTCACTTTAAAAAAGAAAAGAATGACTTCCAAACACAAATGACAAAAACAGCGGGGAAGGAAAAGCTATTTTCAAGTTTCTAGGAGGTTATCATAAACAATGAAGAGAGAAAAACAAATTAAAGTTTTTTAAGAAATGGCATTTGACACCATCCTTTCTACCTTGCTGCCCATGACCATTTGAAGGCACTGGACCTGGAGGCTGTGCAGGGCACTCTACAGGGTGAAAATAAGAGATGACCACGCTTGGAAGGAAAAGAGAAGCATATTGTAAGAAAATGCAAAAACACGTAAGGTCTGAATGTTGTGGAAATAAGCCCAGGCTGCTTCTCAATTCATGAGTTTAGCTGAAATGGCAGAACAGATGACAAACAACAACAAACAGAAATATAACTACGCAATTCTCTCCAATAGTGGGAATAAATACCGAGTTGCTTCCTTAATCTGATGCTCATTTACTTTCTGGTTTAAACATTCTAAATATTTGTTATCTATGAAATATTCATGTATTGTGTTTTAATACCTTGAGGGTTGTATTCTTCAAGGAATTAATTTAGAAGTACCTGCAGTTAAAAATAGCAGACCCTCCTCAAAATAACAGCAGTTTTCATTTAAAGACAATATTAATTAATGAGACATCATATGGAACTGGAGGTGAATTCCATCCTCCTGACAGGTAAAATTTCAAATTTCATAATGAACAGTACTCTTGAAATAAATACTTCATTTTATTTTAAAATAAAACAAAAAATGTACCTATTCTTCAATATAATTATTTTTGTTCCATTTTACAATACTTTTGTTTCATTTTCTTAAGGAAACCCAATAGATGGTACTTTGTTTCTTTGCAGTACCACAAAGAACATGTGGTACTGCATGTTTAAACACCAAAAATTGGTCTCTTCTATCTGCATTTTTTAGGTATAATTTTTTTTTTACTTTTTAATTTAACTTTTTATTTTATATTGGAGTATATCCAATTAACAGGGCTTCCCAGGTGGTGCTAGTGGCAAAGAACCTGCCCATCAATGCAGGAGACATAAGAGATATGAGTTCGATTCCTGGGTTGGGAAGATCCCTGGAGGAGGTCATGGAAACCCATTAGAACCCCTGTCCATGGAGAATCCCATGGACAGAGGAGCCTGACGGGTATGGTCCACAGGATCACATAGAGCGGGACACAACTGAAGCGACTTGGCATGCACACACACGGCCAATTAACAGTGGTGTGATAGTTTCAGGGGACAGCAAAGGGACTCAGCCTTACACATGCAGGTGTCCGTTCTCCCCCAGCCACCTGGATTGTATGTGTGTGCTCAGTAGCTCAGTCGTGTCTGAATCTTTTGTAACCCCAAGGATTGTAGCCCACCAGGCTCCTCTGTCCATGGGGTTTTCCCGGCAAGAATACTGGAGTGGATTGCCATTTCCTCTGTCAGGCGATCTTCCTGACCCAGGGATCGAACTGCTATCTTCTGTGTCTCCTGCACTGACAGGTGGATTCTTGACCACAGAGCCTCCTGGGAATCCCGACCACCTCAATGGGTAAGTATAAGTATTTTTAAAAGATTTGCTTTATTTCTGTGCAAAGTTTAACAAATATTATCAACTGAATCAAAGAAAATTAAATTATAAATAGTTTTAATGTAGTTCTTACTGGTATTAGATGTGATAATAACTTAGCTGAAATCCAACTCATTGTTAGTTTAAGGAAAAAAAAATGATTACACAAAATTAAAGCTCCAAATAAGAAATGTTCTACTGAAAAAAAAAAAGAGGCTGAAACAATGCGTTCTTCAAAAGTCAGTGTTGTAACATACAAAAGAAGGTTGTGGAAATGTCCACATTAGAGGAGGTTAAGGGCTTCCCAAGTGGCACTTATGGTAAAAGAACCCGCCTGCCAACTCAGAAGGCCTAAGAGACACAGGGTTTGATCCCTGGGTCAGGAAGATCCCCTGGAGGAGGGCATGGCAACCCACTCCAGTTTTCTTGCCTGGAGAATCCCATGGACAGAAGAGCGTGGCAGGCTACCGTTCACAGGGTCACAAAGAGACACGACCGAAGCAACTTGGGGCACGAACGCGCACGCGCGCACACACACACACACACACACACACACACACACACACACACACACACACACACACACACACAGGAGGTAGACATAATCACTAAACACAATCCCTGACCCCAGGCAGGATCCTATAAAAGGAAAAACGCTCTAAAGAAAGTTACTGGCTCAGTGGATAAAACTGTGATATGAAAGACAGAATATAGTTTCTCTTGGTCATAAATTTATTGAAGTTGATAATTATCCTGTTTGTATAAAAGAATACCCTATCCTTAGGAAATGCAACCTGCATAAGATGGAAAAACCCATCTCCTGAAGATGTCTGCAACATCCTCAGATGGTTCAGAGGGGGAAAAAAGTGTGAGACTGAAAAGACATATGAGATAAAATGTTTAGGTGAATGTGGATAAAAGGTAGAGAAGTGTTCTTTGTATTATTTTTATCTTTTGCAAATTTTATATGAGGCTGAAATTATTTCCAAGTGAAAAAAAAAAAAAAAACAATGAAAGACTATTGACCTGAATCAGAAGCATGATATAGATCCTACAGATTGAGCTCACTCTTTACAGGACACAGAAGTGGAGTCCTTGAAGTCTGCCCTCAAAGAATTGATTTTATGTCATAGACTAACATAGACATTTGAGTCTCAGAAGATGATGGTCCATATGGAGTGTCAGTTATTTCTAACCATGAAGGTCTCTCCAAAAAGTTACTTCTGGATACATTCCAGTTCCTTGGCCACTATAAGCTTACAGTCTCCCTAACGATATGGCGAGGACCATCTACCTTAGACACAATGGTTGCAGGATCACACATGCACACCTTATCAGACCTGGAAATAAGGTCCATCCACATCACCAACCCAGAGGTCACACCTTAGGGCGACAAGTCCAGTGGTCTGACTGAGTGGATGTCTACTTAATGCCTAGCCCAGTGTAGGCACTGGGCTACGTGCTAGTAATAAAAAGATGGATAAGCTTTGCTACTAATCTTAAGGAACTCATGACCTAAGGTGAAAAGGACCTAATTCTGTAATTTTAGTATAATATATGAAATACTCCTGTAATACAAGTGTATATCAAGTGTTCTGAGAAGGACTCAGTGAACAGATGAGACAGCTTCATTCAAACATTTAGTTTGTGTCAGAGAAAGGAACCTTAACGTTGGGATGACAACCTCCAGCTGACAGAAAAAAAAGTGAGAAGGGAATTTCTGGCAAAAGCAACTAATAAAATCAGACAATGGCATAGAGGCATGAAAATGTAAGCTGTTTTCAATGACTATAGGAATCAGCATGCCTGGAGCACAACATCTACTGTGACTGTGGTTAATGAAGGAGATAAAGCCAGTTAGAAACAGTTCCTGAATGACCTTGTATAGCATGCTAAGCAACTACAAGATGACATTTCCACAGATGGAATGGCAGAATTTTTTAAATTTTATTTATCTATCTATTTGTTTTACATTTTGGCTGTGCAGTATGTGGGATCTTATTTCCCTAACTAGGGACTGAACCCGTGCTCTCTGCAGTGGAAGCACAGTCTTAGCCACTGGACCATCAGGGAAGTCCCTCAGATATTTTAGAAAGACATTTCTGATGGAAATGTTAGCATTTATTACCAAAAAATGATGGAGTCAAGGAGAAGAGGTCACATGCAAATGCCTTCAAGAGTTATAACCAGGGCTGGAACTGAGACAATGGCAAGGAAAGAGATATTAAAGGAAGCAGAATTAGCAGGGCTCAGCAACCAACTGATTGTGTGCAGTGAGATATGACAGGGATGAGAGTGAAGAAGCAGCTGTCTTCCTTAAACTTTGAGAGTTATTAACAGTGACTGAGTCTGAAATTTCATTGTAGTAAGCTTCAAGACATTCATTACAGAATACAGGATTGTGGGAAGTGCATTAAAATTCAGGAGAGAAGTTAGGGTAAATGTAAAGATGCTGGAATCATATTGACAATGATAGCTTTCCTGTATTCTTTAAGGAAGATTGTGCAAATCGAGAAGATAAAGATATATATTCATCCAAAGATGATCAGGAGAAAAACAACCCAAGAGAGGGAAGAGTAATGAGAGGACAGAATTAAATGGTAACGGTATTACATGGTAGAATCAGACGCTCAGTCAACAGAGTTTAAACAGCACTCAACACACAATCACTGAGGCCAATTAGGCACCAGAGACTTGGTACATCCTGATTATGAAAGTTGAAAAAAGTTGAAAGCAAAAGTCACTCAGTGCTGTCTGACTCTGTGGATAACACCATGAATTGTAGCCCCCCAGGCTCCTCTGTCCATGGGGATTCTCCAGGCAAGAATATTAGAGTAGGATACTACTCTAGTATTATAGCCTCCAGTAGATCTTCCCACAGGGATCAAACCCAGGTCTCCCACATTGCCAGCGGATTCTTTACCATTTGAGCCATGTTGTTAAGTCACTTCAGTCGTGTCCGACTCTATGCGACCCCATAGACGGCAGCCCACCAGGCTCTCCTGTCCCTGGGATTCTCCAGGCAAGAACACTGGAGTAGGTTGCCATTTCCTTCTCCAATGCATGAAAAGGAAAAGGAAAAGTGAAGTTGCTCAGTCGTGTCCGATCTTAGCAACCTCATGGACTGCAGCCCACCAGGCTCCTCTGTCCATGAGATTTTCTAGGCAAGAGTCCTGGAGTGGGGTGCCATTGCCTTCTCTGCTTTGAGCCATGAGGGAAGCCCAAAAATACTGGAGTGGGTAGCCTATCCCTTCTCCAGGGGATCTTTCTGACCCAGGATTCAAACCAGGGAAGCCCACATCCTGATTATTATGCTATGTTAATTTCCTACTACATCTGAATAGGACAGTCACTTTCAAATTCGGGTACAATTCAAGTGACATTCTCGTGCTATTCACTCTCTCCTTACACACTGAGCTACAAAATTAAACAGAAGACTTTATATTAAAAGGAACTATAACCATGGACACACTAGAGCCTTTGTGGACATTCAGGACTATAAAGATAAAAAAGCTCACAAACTTATTCTTGAACACATTCACCCTTCTTTTAAAACTTATTGCATTTGTGGAGAAAATATAATAAACCATGATTAAAATACTGTAAACTTCTGATTTCAACATAGCATTGTCAGGTGACTCTGGGTTAAATGACAAGCATCCTCCACAGGGAATGCTTGCAGATGCACTTGTGACAGCATATGTGTGCACACACCCACACACAACCTCCTCATTCACACAGACTTCACAGTCAAAGTGACCTTTTAAGCACTCTGCCTTCGTCACCCACAGTGACCACCAGTCTGGTGCAATCACCTATCCTCTCACAGAAACACTGATATCTATAATCAGTAACTCAGCATAGCAACCAGGTTTTACAACTACCTCCCTGAGCCAATTTGGTTTCTGTATAATTTTTTTCTTTCTAAATTTCATGACTAATGTACTGCCTGAATCTGCAATGTTCTTAGCCTCCCAGGTCACTACAGAAAGCAATCTGTTTTTCTTGTACAATCATTTGAATAAGTAATACCCAGTCATCTGACTACAAGTATTCATTACACATGAGCTATAGAAAATAATCAGTCACGGATCAAGTTTAGTAGCTTCAAAACAAATGACGTAGGTAGGATTTATACAGAAGCCTTGCAGGAGTTTCTTTTGTCCAGAAATGATCTGAATTTTATCCTATGTGCATTACACAACCTTATTCTGCATTTTGTGAATATTTCTCTTGGGTCAGTATTCACTGCATGCCTTTCTAACTCAGCAAATAAAGGCTCAGATTCAAAATGGCTTTGCTGTTGGTCTAGCATGTTAATAGAGCAATGATTATTTCAGTGCTTCAATATGGACAGTCAAAAAGACAACCTTATTATGAACCACCTGTAAGACAAACAGTATTATTTATAAATAAAATCTCATGCTGAGAGGTCCTTAGTTTCCAAAGGAAGAAAGCAATCACTACATTTGCAGGCAGTTAATGTTCTGCCCTTTACTTTAGGTACATAATATCTAGATTTTCATCAACATTTTGCTCTAAGTACAGAATCCTGGGTTTTGTTCATGCATATCTGGAAACTATTCTGCTCAGGGAATATCCCAGAAGCAATGAGGATGCAAAACATTCTTTACTGTGTGTTGCTACTAAGAAAACACTCCCACAGTTCTTGGTTCAGTACTACCACAGTCTTCAAGGTTATTCTGACTAAAGAAGAGCTGGGCATTTCTGCGAAGAATCAAGATACCAAAAAAATAATTTCCATAGAAATTTTAAAGTTATGCCAGTAATAAATTATACCAAAGACTAATTCAAGACAGGAAACAGAGCAGTCAGGTTTGAAAGTCACATTTGAATTCAAACTGACCTGAATTCCCAGGTTTACAGGCTGGATGGCCTTAGACAAATTATTTGAGTATGCCGAGCATCCAGATGGAAATAACTGAATATAATGTGTGAATAAACTAAATCTAGCTTAGGCTCTCAATAAATACTACCTTCCAATTGACTCTCCATTTTGATACTGTAAATAACAACACTGTTAGGGAATTCTGTAATTTTTCATTATACATGTGTATGGGTTATGTTTCAATGATTACTTGCCAGTCTGTAGAAAGAGAACATCACAAATATCCCACTGTAATGCATGGTAAATAACTATCACAAGTGGATTCATAAGTTATGTTCAATGTTAGTTACTTCCATAACCTATGTATTCACAGAGTAATAACAAAGGAAAACTATTCAAATATACACATATTAAAGTATGTATGTGATTAATAAATGAAAAAAGGCTTATAATTTTAAAAATATCTGGGCTCCCAGTGCCATCGGATCAATTGACACAAATGACAAAAATGATTAAGTGAAAACCACATTATCACCTTCTTTGTACTATCTAGTAAACTGGATCAAATATAAAACAATATTTAGTGGGACACAGCCTCCATTACATAACCCAAGAGCTGACATGAAAAGGAAGAAGGTCAAGTCCACTTTTGCAAAGCTCTTAAGTAATTATAGGACAGAAACATCAGGATGAGACTTTATAAATTGTTGATGGAAGAGGAAAAAAACGGTTTTGAGTCTTTGATTCTCAATTGTAACCATTTCAAAATATATCACATTAATAAACATTTTCCCATCTTAATGATGAATAGCCACCTGCTGAAGTCAAAGAAACAGAAGCCCACTCTTAATTGGAAACAGCAGGATTGTGTGTATTTTCCATTGTGTATTTTGGCTTTCCAAATGTTCCATTTGAGAACTCTGAGGTTGAGCCTTAGGACTCCCCCGCACCCCCCAGTTTTCCATAAGCCAGCACATTCTCGGACACACTGCACGCGTTCAGTTTAATCAGAAGACACACAGTTGGAAAACACTGCTGGAGGTTCATGCATTTTTTAATCAGCTTGTGTAAATTTTAAATGAGTTATCAGTTATGGTCAGGGCACTCGATTCTGTATTTGGAAAGTTCTTAAATGGAAGCAATGGGATCCGAATGTCCTAATGCTCCTTTATTCATTTTAGAGAAACAGCCTCTGTCACACTTGCTACCTTCTGCCAAAGGCTACAAAGATCAAACTTAGTGGTAGCAGACTAAGCTAAATAACATTTTGTCCAAGTTTCCAAAACAAGCGTTCACAATTTCCACTCAGAAAAAATAAAGGTGGGAACCATATCTTAGCATTCTGAACAACCAACATGATGTCATAAGTAAACTTGATTCTCCCACCCCCACTTCAAAAACCACAATTTTTTAAGAGGCAGCAACACTTTGTGGCACCTTCTTTTCCCTACTAAATGAGATCTATCCATAGGAACTCAATTTAGAGTCAGCATCATTTTCTGTTTAGGGCCATATACCAATAATTGGGCACAACGATAAGTCTCTCTGATTGTAACTGATGTATCAAATGACCTGTCAAAATGTTACTTGAAAAACAAACAACTTGACTGACATCAATGGAATATATTAATGTGCATGAAATATATTCATCATACCAATGAAATTCTACCAGGAACTCTAGGTTGTCATTCTAAATGACTTGGAGATAGTTTATATAATTGGCCATAAGAAATCCCTATGTAGATAACTCAGGATGTGTCTGGTTCAGGTTTGTTTTTAATTAAGAGAAACTTGTGGTTACAAATAGCCCAGTATTTGTCAGTAATGATGACAACCTATTTTTCACTTCAACTGGACATAAACTCAGTAGTCATCCACTTTTCAGATATACTGAAAAAGCCAAAGAAATAATCACTTCAACAGGGGATCCTATGGGAGGACCAGAACATCCATATTTGAAAATTTCACTGTACATTAAGACTTTTCCAAATAGAGATAATACTTATGGTTCCAAAATCTAGTGGGTCTCCAGTTTCCCTCAGTGAGGAATCCAAAGGTAGAGTGTTTTTTTCTGAGTTCCAGAAGAGAGATTTTCTCAGATGTGTCAGGAAATGTAATGGATGCTTCCTGATGAAATAAGAATAAAGACTTACTTAGAAAAATATGGGAAAATAGTGTATAAAAACAGTTTCTTTTTAATGCCATGATTACTACAACAAAGGTGTGTATAGAAACCAGGATGTGTGGCAGGTATAAGGTCTGAAGAAGTGATACTCTAGCTGATACCGGACAGACAATAAGGAGCAACAGGTTAGGCTAAGAGCCACATCTTTGAATGTGTGTGTGTGAGTGTGCATGTATGATTTGTACGAATGCATGTATGTGAGAGAAAAGTCACTGCCGTGAGGCAGTGAAAATACCCTCTAGTAAAAGTAGCATCAATTTCAATGGGATAAAGAATGAGAAAAACATATTTTCCAGATCATAAAGACTTTTAAAGCAACTTTATACAAAGGTATGGACCTAATTTCTAAGGGGGGCATTATATAAAGATTATAAAAGGAATCATGACATGGCTTGATTTATACTTCAGTTGTATTGTATCAAGTGGGGTTTTAAAGACTGGACTGTGGATCAACTGTAACTTTCTGAAAAGGACCACCAATATTTTGGCAACACTCTCATCAAGAAGTGGAGTCTCCTAAATGTCCATTGGCAGACAAAAGGATGAGGAAGTTTTGGTACATATATACAATGGAATATTACTCAGCTATAAAAAGGAACACATTTGAGTCAGTTCTAATGAGGTGGATGAAACTGAATCCTATTATACAGAGTAAACAACTCAGAAGGAGAAACACCAATACAGTATATTAATACATACACATGGAATTCAGAAAGATGATAATGATGACCCTATACTCAAGGTAGCAAAAGAGACACAGATGCAAAGAACAGACTTTTGGACTCTGTGGGAGGAGGTGAGGGTGGGATCATTTGAGAGAATAGCATTGAAGCATGTATATTACCACATGTAAAATAGATGACCACTGCAAGTCTGGTGGATGAAGCAGGGCGCTCAAAGCTGGTGCTCTGGGACAACCCAGAGGGATGGGGTGGGGAGGGAGGTGGGAGGGGATCAGGATGTGGAGACGCATGTACACACATGGGTGATTCATGTCAATGTATGGCCAAAACCACCACAACATTGTAAAGAAATTATCCTCAGACTAAAACATATTAATTAAAAAAAAAAAAAAAGAAGTGGAGTCTGCAACTCTTTCCCTGAAATCTAGACAGGCCTGTTATTGCTTCAATCAACAGAGTACAGTAATTTGCTATGCTTCTCCTTAAGAGACGAAGGACCTCCCTTTCTTTTGGGCCTCACAGTTCTTGGGAGACCTCTCTTGGAAGCCAGCTGCCATGTTGTGAGAAGCCTAACCCACACAGTCATCTTGCCAGGGAGCCAGACACAATACTAAAAGAGCCTCCAAATGCCTCTAGACCCCAGCCACTTGATTTTTCCTAGCTGGGACCACAAACATCATGGAACAGAGACCGAAAAAACTCCCTGTGCCCTTTCTTAATCCTGAGCTACAGAATTTATTAACATAATTTTTTAAAACCTGTTTAATGTCATTAAATTTGGGGATGACTGTTAAACGAAAGTAGGTAAGTGGAATAAGGTCCACATTTAAAACAAGATCCTATATTATTTTCAGGTAGTTCACTATCAGATCTTTCTTTAAGTAGAATCCAAAATACACTGCCTTATACAAATGCAACAGGGAAGAGTGTCATGTATGCTTTTAGATTTCACTTTTGTTAAAGATAAAGACTTTACTTTTTTTAGATCGCTTCCTCAGCAGAAGTGAGGAAGGTACAGAGAGATTTACACAAACTCCCTGCCCCTTATGTGCACAATCTCCTCTATTAGCAACATCCCCCACCAAAGCGTTCATTGATTGCAACTGATAAACCTACACTGACAAATCATTATCACCTGAAGTCCACAGTTTACCTTAGGATACATTCTTGGTGTTAGATTCTATGGGTTATATTCATGGGCAATGACAGGTATCAATCATTTCAGTATCATTCAGAGTATTTTTTACTCCCTTCTTAAAAAAAAAAAAAAAAAAAACTTTTTTATTATGTAGTTTTTAAACCTAACTATTTTAAAATCTCTAATTTGGAGAGAGAGGGAAGATGGTTTGTTTGTTGTATGTTTGTTTGTTTCTATCTATATATAACAGGAAATCTTCTTTTATAGAATTACCCTTAGGCATGAAGCCCATCATAGTATAATATTTCTCCACTAACACAGAACCCTCACATTTAAGAAAAATAGAACCTCCTTTAAGTTCAGACAACTTCCCCACTTGAATTCTAGCATTATGCATACTTTGAAACAGATGTTGTTCTAGTCACGTGTACTCTTTCTTTATTTTACTAAGTTCATATTTACTGCTAAAATGTTTCTTTTAAACTTGCATTTGAGTATCAGGGAAAATAAACAAAACACAAAAATGAAAGACAACTGATTCACTTATTTCCTTTAGGCTGACAGATTTCATAGAAAGTGCTTTTGTAATAAAAAAAAAATATTAATGAAGTAGCAATGTTTTGTGCAGACATTTGCTCCTCTGTCTACTTCATTTATAAATACATTTTAATGAGGTAATAGAGACTACACAGCTCTGCAAGTATTCCTTTTTCTAACATTTGTTCTGAATTCAAAGATTAGAAACAGCTAATCTGCTGCATTTTGGGGGTTGGTTTATGAATACAGCATTTAAAGCACATTGTTCGAGCATCTGGAAAGCTAACATCTCATAAATAGCCCATCCTCCCAAACATATGATTAGACAATAAGGGTAATCTGAAATTTGTTTAAAATCAGTAGCCATAAAGTAGATACAGTGTACTACAAATTGTCCCTCCCCCCTCCCCACCCTCCACCCTAGCCTGTGTATTGAAACATGCCTTAATGGGCCTTCATTTGCCAAGAAGACACTCAGAGTGGAGTTTGTCTTTGTACAATTAAATTATGCACATTGTCAAATCTTCTCATTTAAGAAATCTATATTTTACTGAATCCTATCTAAGAATTAAGTCAGGTCTGCCCTGGAGGTACTCCATGTGTCTCCATTCTCCTGTTAAGAAGATTAAAGGCCAACTCTCAATTTTTTTCCTCAATAGATTTTTTTTTTCATTATTACTCAAGCCTGTGAATATTTAACCATAACAATCAGCAGACTTTAATAAAGGACATTGTTCAAGTAGACAGTCAACCTTCTAATCAACACACAGAAAAAAAAATCACATGTAACACAATGTTCAAAAATTTTCCTTATTTCAGACATATATTCCTTTCTAAATTAAAAACTATGATGTAATCAAAACTTAGACAAAAATATGATCAGCTTACATGATGTAAGATGCAAGTCCCTGGGGGTCATATATATCAAGTTTATTGTAAAATCCTAGAAAAGCTTGTTACCTAAAAGTAGTTTCTAAAAAAGGAAAATATTTATAACTGAAGTATCCCAGAGTCAGTTTATTTCATAAATTTATGACTGAAGTAGCTAACATTTATAGAGTTCAGTCTTACTCAAGTATGTACATATTTAAGCATACATGCTCGGCATAGAGAGAAGTACTCCACGTGGACTATTTCATATGCTCTTCAGAACAATCCTGTTAAGTATGTACTACTAACAGTTTCCATTTTACAGATGAGGAAACTGAGATAAAGTTTACAAAACAGACCTAGGGTCATACGGTTACAAAGCTCATAAAATTTTCAAGTTTATAAAAAGTATTTATCATTGTCTTGCTTTGTAGGCAAGGAAACCGAGGCCAGACAGTTTAAGGTCACAAACACATTAGGAGCAGAACATGATCCAACCATGCTCTTCTCAATCACAGTCAATAAAATGCTTTTCATTTCACATTCTGTGTAGGGGTCTTTAATTTTTAAGTCCCATTTGTTCTCATCTGAAGCCATCTCTTCCTAAATATGCTGTGTTCTTCCAGCCAATGTATTAAATCATTCAATGATTATTCAATAATCACTTGTTATAGGCGTTCACAACTGACATTCATAGAATTACCTTTTATTTATGTACCTGTTATGCTCTGTCAGAGAAGGCAATGGCACCCCACTCCAGTATTCTTGCCTGGAAAATCCCATTGATGGAGGAGCCTGGTAGGCTGCAGTCCATGGGGTCAATAAGAGTCAGACACGACTGAGCGACTTCACTTTCATTTTTCACTTTCATGCATTGGAGAAGGAAATGGCAACCCACTCAGGTGTTCTTGCCTGGAGAATCCCAGGGACGGGGGAGCCTGGTGGGCTGTCATCTATGGGGTCGCATAAAGTCTGACACGACTGAAGTGACTTAGCTTAGCTTAGCTTATGCTCTGTAAGTATGTTGCTTTGCCACTCAAAATTATGCTTAGGGGATTTGTGCATGTAATATACATATGTTTACAGGCCGTTACTTTTCATTTCTAGCTATATCTATCCTATAAACATACTGTATTATTTTAGTTGTTTCTCTTTTTCATCATAAAAAAACAATGCTATGTCAACATACCTGTACATGTCTCTTTGGGCTTATTTACAGAAGTTTCTGGTTCAAGGCACATGTGTATTTTTCAACCTCACTATGTATGGCCAGATGCTTTTTCAAAGCGGTTGTATACAAATTCACACTTTTACCCACTACACAGTTCTCCCTGGCCAGATGCCTCATCAAATTTTCCCTAATGCATATTGTCCAAACCTTCAAATTTTGTTTGAGGCTGTGTTTGTGTGAAAGTCACCCAGTCATGTCCAAGTCTTTGCAACCCCATGACAGTAGCCTGCCAGGCTCCTCTCTCCACGGAATTCTCTAGGAAAGAATACTGGAGTGGGTAGCCATTCTCTCCTCCGAGAGATCTTCCCGACCCAGGGATCGAACCTGGGTCTGCTGCACTGCAGGCAGATTCTTTACCATCTGAGACACCAGGGAAGACCTTGTTCAAGGCTATGAAGTGGTATTCTTACTCTTTTTATGCATTTCTTTGATTACTAATTTGTTTCTCTTAATTGTTTAGATTTCTTCTTCTTTAATTCATTTATCATTCACCTATTCCTCCACTGGCTAATTTATATTCTTACTTATCTAAAAAACTTTTTCTATTTTACTGTCATATATGTTGTTCTTTCTCAGACAAAGTTGGCTTTAGCTTTATTCACAGTATCCTTTATTACAGAAGGACTTTAAAGATAGTAAAGCTTATCTATTTTTTTCTTATTGACTAGCACAACAAATTCAAATTCTTATAAACAGATGCATTTTTCACCCAAGATTTTTTTAAACAGCCCCCTTATTTGTAACTATCTCAAAGAAAATTAAGAGAAAAATAAGAACTGAACTAATTCCTTCTTTGCACTGAGCCAAGTGCTCCTCAAAGTGACTGTTTACATCCTTGATTATTATCAATAAAATTCAGAATTCATCACTTCATTTTCAGTGGCACTGTCTTTTTTATTTTGTACTATTTTAAGTAAAAATATTTATCACTTTTATTAAGGTAAAATTATCCATCATCATAAGGACCACCATAACTTATATGATTATATATTTTATCAACTGACCCATCTGTAGTATTTTATTTTATCCTATTTGTACCTGGGTATCACAGTTAAGTATATATATCACATGTATATGCCTCCTTCTTTATTCAGTCAGTTCTTCTTACTACTGAGGTATCTTACATTTTTAAGCTTTCAGAGAAGGTGGAAATACAAATTGCATGTACAACTGAAAAATCTTATATAAGTAAAGATATTATAAGGACAAAATATATTTCCCTATAATTCATCATCTGTAAAATATTTTTTAAATATAATGTATCTCAAAAATATAGAAGTTGGAAACAATCCAAATTTGAAAGGTAGTACCTAATGAGTACTTTCTCTAGCCTATATTATTCTTTTGGAAATTATGTGGAAGACTTACTAGTTCCTTAAATAGTTCTACACATCAAACATTCTGCCATTACCTATGTAACTACAGTAAGTCACTAAACCTCATTTTCCATTTATGTGTAATAAAATAGTACATTAGGCAAAATGATCTTCAAAATTCTATTCTAAGTTTGTTAACCTACACAAATACACACACACATACACACACACACACACACACACACACACACACACACAAATTCTAAAGGGTCTCAGAAATGAAACTAAAATTTCATTTTGACATTCAGCTGCCCAGAATGAGATGGGCAACTTCCTTTCTTCAATATATCTACAGAAATAAAAACCATTACTCCCAACCCAAAAGCAGAGTGCCTCAGAAGAAATGGATTCTGATGATGTCAGATATTTATTGTTGCTTCCAGAACAGAAAGAACTGAAGAGTCTTTCCTTCCCCATAAAGTAGGAAACATTTCAGTATAAGAATATGTATAACACAAGACTCTGCACAAGTGACCCTATTTATCCATTATCTGTGTTTTCTCTGAAAAAAAACTTTAGTTGATTATTTCCTATACATTGAAATTGCTATTTGTCAAATTCAACCAATTTCAATTTCATATATAAAATCTATGCCTTTTACTCTTCCATTTTCTATCCATCAGACCCATTACTGAATAGATAGTAGTGAGTTTGAAAAAAAAAGAAAATGAAAAACTCTCAGGAGAGTAGCTATTCAAACCTCTCAAGATAAAATACAGAGCAAGGAAGACGGCTCTCTTCTGAACGAGCAAGTCCTCCATCTTCCCAATGGAGATCCTCTCTATAGATTTCCTACTGCAATAGACCTACTGTTCCTTTTAAAAGTAATTTATGGGTTTTAATATTAAATTATATGGATTCCTAAACCTTTAATTTGGTTTAAACTACTCAAATCTTTTAAAGCAGGTTTTCTCAGGAAAAAAAATTATTAATAAGTTTCATGAAAATGGCTCTAATGAAGACTGAAGGTGTCAGCCATTCATTGTTTTGGCTGGAAAACTCATAAATCCAAGTTGTGATTTGGACAAAATATAGCTGTACCATTTATTTAGTTTGCTTGTGTTAACATACTATTGTCTCACTTTTCTTGTTTTGTTTGAAACAGAGGCTTGATTTTTTTCATTGATTTTTTTTCCCTGTAAGATAATTCTGTCTAGCTTTTTCATCCAGTGCAAACATCACTAATATTACAATAAGATCTTCATTAGTCCTCATATGTAACTAAGTTCCAGGTTTAGCTTGCCCTAAATCTTAGGACAAAGCAATTCAACCAAAGCATATTCTTAATAATTTAATGCTTGGTCTTCTAGTTTACAGACAATTTACATATAGATGATTTTTCTCCCAACACTATTGTTTTCTATTTAGCTAAACATTAGTGTTACTATTGTATAAAATATTTATTCAAAAAGCAATTAACAGGGTTTCCCTGGTGTCTCGGTCATAAAGAATTTGCCTGCCAATACAGGAGACGTGGGTTTGATCCCTGACCCAGGAAGATCCCACATGCTCCACAGCAACTAAGCCTAAGCACCACAACTACTGAGCCTGTGCTCTAGAGCCCAGGAGCCGCAGCTAGCAGGAGAAGCCACCACCGGGAGAGACTCATGCACCGCAACCAGAGGAGCCCCGGCTCGCAGGAGCCAGAGACAAGCCCACGAGCAACGAAAACCCAGCAAAGCCAAAAATAAACAAATAAAAATAAACTTTAAAAAAGCATAAAAAGCAGTAACAGGAAGTTACTAACATTACATGTCAGTCATTATGTGTCCTACCTAGCACTTCACTAAACATTTTACAAGGATTATTTCATTAATCCTGCTACATCCTAAGAAGTAAATATTATCCCCATTGTAGGAAGAAGGAAACTGACTCATATCTGCTAAGTAATTAGCCAAAGGTCATACAGCTAAAGATGGTACAGCTAAGAGTCACAGCCAGGCAGTGGGTTCCAGAATCAATGCTTTTAAATGCTATGAATTACTACCTTCTAGTCCATAATGCTATACAGAGACCTACTTTTTTTCTTGAACTTATCCTTTTCCACTGGTGACTGTACAATTTGATCAATATTAACATACAAAAATACAAACAAATGTATGACTATGAACTAATAAGTACACTTAATTAAAAATGTACTCATGCTGTGAATGCTGTTCTAATGCAATAAAAAATAAATAAATTTATTTTGTAGAACTACTGGAGCAGATAAAAAATGAAAAGATCAAAACTCTTAATTGCTTTTACTTAGCAACTTGTGCTGATGAACACTAATACATTTTCCAGCTCACATTTTATTTCCTGCCTTTACTGGCTTAAATAATTGAAAACCTGGATGACAGGTTTGGCTTTTGCCTTTTTATTGGGTAAAAAAATCTTATAATTACATAGCACAGTTTACCTCAACAGGCATAACAGCACAGATTTAAAGCAACTGACTGTTATTTTAGACCAACTTTAATTAAAAATCTATTGTTTCTTGTACAAAGACTCCTTTCCTCAATCTGTGCTGACTGACCAGACTCTCAAAGTTTGTCACCTCTGGGCTTGCCTTTTGGAGAAAGTATTTTAAAATTCAGGCATAACCAATAATATATTCTTCCTGAGGTCCAAGACATCCTTTCATATTTCATGCCATCACAAAACCCAATAAAATACTCTAGAAATAAAAAGGTATAATAAATAGCACTTTCTTGTTGCTGTTGTTCAGCCGCTAAGTCATGTCCAACTCTGCAATCCCACAGACTGCAGCACCCCAGGCTCCTCTGTCCTCCACTGTCTCCGAGTACATGCTCAGATTCATTACCACCAAGTCACTTATCTAACCGTATCATTCTCTGCCATCCTCTTCTCCTCCTGCCTTCAATCTTTCCCAGCATCAGGGTCTTTTCCAAAGAGTCAGCTCTTCACATCAGGTGGCCAAAGTATTACAGCTTCAGCATCAGTCCTTCCAATGAATATTCAGGGCTGATTTCCTTTAGAATTGACTGGTTTGATCTCCTTGCTGCCCAAGGGACTCTCAAGGGTATTCTCCAGCAGACAGTTCGAAATAATCAATTCTTTGGTGGTCAGCCTTCTTTATGGCCCAACTCTCACATCCGTACATGACTACTGGAAAAAAACATAGCTTTGACTACACAGACCTTTGTCAACAAAGTGATGCCTCTGCTTTTTAACACACTAAGCTTGTCATAGCTTTCCTTCCAGGTAGCGAGCGTCTTTTAAATTTGTGGCTTCAGTCACTGCCCTCAGTGATTCTGAAGCCTGAGAAAAGCAAATCTGTCACTATTTCCACTTTTTCCCCTTCTATTTGCCATGAAGTGATGGGACCATATGCCATGATCTTGGTGTTGAATGCTGAGCTATAAGTTAGCTTTTTCACTCTCTTCTTTCCCCCTCATCAAGAAGTTCTTTAGCTCCTCTTCACTCTCTCCCGTTAGAGTGGTATCATCTGCATATCTGAGGTTGTTGATATTTCTCCTAGCACTTAAAAGATATGAACTAAATACCACAGGGCTTCCCCCATAGCTCAGTTGGTAAATCATCTGCCTGCAATGCAGGAGACCTGGGTTTGATTCCTGGGTCAGGAAGATCCTCCGGAGAAGGAAATGGTAACCCACTCCAGTATTCTTGCCTGGAGAATCCCATGGACAGAGAAGCCTGGCAGGCTACAGTCCACGGGATCGCAAGAGTCGGACATGACTTAGCGACTAAACCACCACCACCAAATAGCACAGGAGACTGGAAGACAGGACTCTCCAGACGAGGCAATCAAGAGAGACTTCACTGAGAAGGTGGTGTTCATGCCAGATTTTCACTGGAGCATGATTAAATTCAAACAGACTGGAGGGAAGGGGATACTTCAAACAAAATGAACTGTGCCTGGAAACATACTCCTGCCAGCTAGAAAGTAAAGGTGTTTAGACAGTAAATCTGACATGAATGGGGGAGAGGGCATGCTGAACCTGGACTTTCAAACTGAGGTTTTTGATATTCTATTTGGTAAATCTTAAGGAGTCACAGAATATTCTGAACCATTCAGTCTTAAATCAGAGTAGTGAACTTGGAAAACTAATACAGCAAGCAAGAGTAGAATGGAATTCAGGGATGTTTACTATAAAATTAGTGGCTAAAAAAGTGGTCACTTGAAGAACAATAAAGAGACATTGTAGACATACAGCTCATGTCCTTAGAGCCTTGGAAGTTAGAACAGTGCCTTAAGAGGTCACCAGACTGCACTAATGAAGGTGACCAGCTGGTGCCAGTGAACAGTCAGAACGCAGAAAGGAACTACTGAAAAATCACATATCCAGGACTCAGCGCTTGGAAGCAAAGGTTTGTCAGTATCTCCCCATTCTAAGTCAGAAGCAGCAAGGAAACCAGCCTCCTCGCAGAAGGCTCAGGGAGGAAGACCAGGGTCATCACAGGGTTCACTTTCAATTAAGGGGAGCAAGTGGGAATAATGACGCCCAGATGGGGTGAGCAATGAAACAAGCATTCCTCAGGACCAATGAAAAGACTAGTAGGTGGGAAGGCCAGATATGAGTGAGCTAGACAGGGTTAGGATGAAGTTTAGTAGCAAGTAAGTTAGAGGAAGAAATGGCAGGCCACATGATTCCACAAAATACTCCTAAAAAATATAATAAAGTCACAATTCAGTTCAGTCACTCAATCGTGTCCGACTCTTTGTGACCCCATGGACTGCAGCATGCCAGGATTCCCTGTTCTTCACCAACTCCCGGAGCTTGCTAAAACTCATGTCCATAGAGTGGGTGATGCCATCCAACCATCTCATCCTCTGTCGTCCCCTCCTCCTCCCACTTCAATCTATCCCAGCATCAGGGTCTTTTCCAAGGAGCCAGTTCTGCACATCAGGTGGCCAAAGTATTGCAGTTTCAGCTTCAACATCAGTCCTTCCAATGAATATTCAGGACTAATTTCGTTTAGGATGGACTGATTGGATCTCCTTCTAGCCCAAGGGACTCTCAAGAGTCCTCCAACATCACAGTTCCAAAGCATCGATTCTCGGTGCTCAGCTTTCTTCATAGTCCAACTCTCACAACCATACGTGACTACTGGAAACCCATAGCTTTGACTAAACGGACCTTTGTTGGCAAAGTAACGTGTCTGTTTTTTAATATGCTGTCTAGGTTGGTCATAGCTTTTCTTCCAAGGAGCAGGCGTCTTTTAATTTCATGGCTGCAGTCACTATCTGCAGTGATTTTGGAGCTCAGAAAAATAAAGGCCAAAAAAATAAAGTCAAAATCATAGCCCTATCACCAGGATGGTTAGCTAAGCTTCTGGCTGTGAGTATAGACAAAATGATTCCATCTAGTTCCTTGCACAGTAAAAGATCTTTAGTTGAATTTAGACTTTAAATGGTCCTAAGAACTGAATAAAGGGATCATGCACCTCCACACTCTAAGTAATTCCAATAAACACACTGATTATATGGAAAAGAAGAAAAGAAAGGCAATTAAGTACCCTTTATTCTCATGATGACTGAAGTCATCAAAACCCTACTATTTCCAAAACTAGAAGAAAAATAAAAACAAGCAAACAAAAACACTACTTTTAGGTCAGCTTGTTTTGCTGCAGCCTGAAGTACATGGTTGGTCTGCTTTTAAAAAATGGAATTTTGTTCATAATGCATAAACCACTGTACTTTCAATCAACTTTTCTAATAAATATTAGCCATTAGTGCTAAGAAATTTTATCCACCTTTCTTCTTTGTATTCAGAGAAGCTTAATATTTAATGCTGTAAAAGTAGAAACTTAATCAAATTCATTTGTATAAACCCTTGGGTAACTAAAACCTATTTTCACAGAAGACAATTTATGATGAAATACAGTAGCATTAAAAATTTTTTTTTAAAGATTTCTTTTAAGTGGGCAATTATACTAGGATATAAATTTAATATAAGGCCTACATTTTGTACCTAAAGCTTATATAAATAAAATAAAATATAAAGTATTATTATTAATTAGTTGTCATTAATTACAGTAATAGTGTAATAGTATTTTATATAAATAAAATATTGATTCTCAATCAATAAAATGATTAATTTACTTTGCTCACCGTACTTATTGTGACACATGTACAAAATACCATAGACTTATATTTTTATAGAATTTCAATAAAAAGCTTTACTGACTAATTTTGGGAATGCCAGATTTACTTTATCAGTATACCTATTTTTCAAACATTAGTCAATGTTGTACTCCATTAGCTGTTACTTCATGGCTGCTGCCTTTTGTTCTCAGCAGATCACAAAAGTGCAGGGCACAAAACTCTCTACTTGCATTCACATTCTAGTTTTCACAGGTGAAGATTTAAGGATACATAGTGAATAGAAATGGATTCTGAGTTTTCTGATTTTATAATTCTTTCAAACAGGTTCCTTTGGTGGTGAATGTTCTGGGCTCATAATTCTAGGAAAATGTCTCTGGCCCTCCCACAGAGAGTTCATGTATATAGGTATAGGCTTATAAACCACTTATTTTTAAAATTAGAAACACTTAAAAACTGCAAAGTAACATAACACAAACATTAATGAAACCACCATTCCAGTTTGTCCATTCTTAACACTCTGCCATATGTGCTTCAGATCTCGTCTTCATTAAGTTATAGAAAGAACTCAGGCACTCTACATAAAGCTATCAAGAAATTACTTAGAAGTAGAGATTCCATAAAAATACTTTTCAGATACATGAGGTTTTTAAGTTATTCATCAATGTTTTTTTACTTTTTTCTTTTTCAAACTCTTGTGTCAAGGGTTGGCTTTCAATAGATTGCTGCAAGGAAGCTGCTCTGCTATGTATGAAATTCCGACCTAGAAGCAGGTTGTCAACAAAAAGGTTGGCACATTTTGTTGCAGCAGGTTCCCCACGAATGTGTACTGTGAGACAGGCGAGGAAGTGGCTGCATTTCCGGCCATGCCCTGGGTCTCAGGATGAAGGGTTCTCCACCACCACGGGTTTTTAACTATACAGTGATTAAAAAAAAGTCTGTATTATATCAATATTTGGCGCTTACGGAGTTGGCTTGATGCCACAATATATGATCCACTTTGTAAATAGTCACTGTATTATTGAAAATATGGTTTATTTTTTAATTGCTGGGTTCAGGACTCTAATATGTCCATTAGATCAAGCCTGTTAACTGCTGTCAAGGTCTTCTACATTTTTATTAATTTTTCATTTTTAATTGTTTGATCAAGTTACTCTAAAAGTGCGATCCCCAGTCCAGCAGCATCAGTTTCCTGGGATTGTTGGAAAGGTAAATGCTCAGGTCACTCCAGATCTACTGAACCAGAAACCCAGCAGGGACAGGGAGTAAGGCAAAGTAATCTGTTTTAACCTGCAAGTTATCCTGGTGTGTGATACAGCAGAAAACGTACCGGCTTGAGCTACATACCATTGAATAAAAATGATGTAGTATCTGCATATAAACTATATATGTCCTCCCAGACATTTTAAATCATCTCTACATTATCTATAATACCTAATACAACCTAATACAATCTAAATGATACGTTGACAGTTGTAAATACAAATGTAAATGCTAAGTTTTCCTTTTTATAACTCTCTTGAAATTTCCTTTCCCAAATATTTTCGAGTCACAGTTGGCTGAATTTGAGGATATGGAACTCATGGATACAGGCTAACTATATATTTATATGCATCAATTCCAATTGTGGATGTATCATTTTTTTTCTTGTAAATCTGTTTTCCTTTAGCTATTTAATGGTTATGTTATTTGGCAGTATATAATGTCCAAATTTATCTACTGTCCTGGCAAACTGTTCCTTACACCATGTAATAAGATAATCCTTTTCTGTACACTAATTGTCCATCTTTGACCCATGAGCCTCCAAAACTAAACCAAACTGTTATGTCCACAGGACTGTGAGTAAATCAGGCATGAACACTATCTTTCCTTAGAACCTCGTTTTCTGAAAGACTTCGGGAAATACAGACTGGGCCCAGGGTTGGATACTGGGAGAAAACTGGCCAACTAAAGGCTTTGAGAAAAAGGTCATCAAAAAGACAAGAGTCCAAAAGTGAAATGAAACAAGAAAATTCAGACAAAGTGTCCCATCATGCAACTTACAGAAAGGGCTAGTCAGAGAAAGAAAATGTGTTGTGAACTGAATTGTCCCGGCTCCATGCCCAAATGTCAAAACTCCTATGTTTAAGTCCTAATCTCCTAATACAAAATGTGATTATATTTGGAGATAAGAAGGGCTTTAAAGAGGCAACTAAAGAAAGAAAGTGGGTGATCCCTAATTCAATTGTGACTGGTGTCCTTTTAGGAAGAGGAGATTAGGACATAGAACATGAAGACACACAGGGAAGATGGCTATCTACACGCCAAGGAGAAGGCCCTCAGAAGATGATCAACCCTGCTGACGCCTTCATCTCGGACTTCAGGCTTCCAGAATCCTCAGAAAATAGACTTCTGCTGTTTAACCTACCAAGTCTATGGTACTTTGTAATAACATCCTTAGAAAACTAATAAAGAAGATAAGCGCGGGATGGAAAACAAAGACTCATACCAAAACAATAGCAGATAATGACCAAGGACAGAATACTGACCCTGTAAAATAACCTTTGGAGCCTGGAAAAGTTATAGATGCTTTTTACAGAGTCTCTGAAACCACAAATAAACAGAACATCACAAAATGCTCCTCAAACATGTTCATTCAACACATCTTAAATGTACTAATATCACTACTTTTCAACAAGCATTTATTGAGCACCTACTGTGTGCCAGGCACTGTTGGACTTGGGATACTACAGAAAACAAAAAGGTTAACATTCCAGCCTTCTCTGAAACATCCACTCTGCTGGGAAGTAACAAGAATGAACAACAGAGCTATTAAATAAATTATGATCATACAGTATATTGAAAATGATAAATGATATAGAGCAAACACAGTAAGGGGGATGAAGGGCCAGGATAGGCTTCATTGAAGAGAAGAAATCTGAGCAGAGACTTAAAGGCAGTATTGACCTTGGGTCTGGTACTGTATTCAGTGTGTCTGAAGAGATGGGAATACCAGACCACCTGACCTGCCTCTTGAGAAACCTGTATGCAGGTCAGGAAGCAACAGTTAGAACTGGACATGAACAACAGACTGGTTCCAAATCGGGACAGGAGCACATCAAGGCTGTATATTGTCACCCTGCTCATTTCACTTACATGCAGAGTACATCATGAGAAACACTGGGCTGGAAGAAGCACAAGCTGGAATCAAGATTGCTGGGAGAAATATCAATAACCTCAGATATGCAGATGACACCACCCTTATGGCAGAAAGTGAAGAGGAACTAAAAAGCCTCTTGATGAAAGTGAAAGAGGAGACTGAAAAAGTTGGCTTAAAGCTCAACGTTCAGAAAACTAAGATCATGGCATCCGGTCCCATCACTTCATGGCAAATAGATGGGAAGACAGTGGAAACAGTGTCAGACTTCATTTTTGGGGCTCCAAAATCACTGCAGATGGTGATTGAAGCCATGAAACTGAAAGATGCTTACTCCTTGGAAGGAAAGTTATGACCAACCTAGGTAGCATATTAAAAAGCAGAGACATTACTTTGCCAACAAAGGTTCGTCTAGTCAAGGCTATGGCTTTTCCAGTGGTCTTGTAGGGATGTGAGAGTTGGACTGTGAAGAAAGCTGAGTGCCGAAAAATTGATGCTTTTGAACTATGGTGTTGGAGAACTCTTGAGAGTCCCTTGAACTGCAAAGATATCCAACTGGTCCATCCTAGAGGAAATCAGTCCTGGGTGTTCACTGGAAGGACGGATGCCGAAGCTGAAACTCCAGTATTTTGGCCACTCGATGCGAAGAGTTGACTCATTGGAAAAGACTCTGATGCTGGGAGGGATTGGGGGCAGGAGGAGAAGGGGATGACAGAGGACGAGATTGTTGGATGGCATCACCGGCTCGATGGACATGAGTTTGTATAGATTCTGGGAGTTGGTGATGGACAGGGAGGCCTGGCGTGCTCCAATTCATGGGATCACAAGGAGTCAGACACGACTGAGCGACTGAACTGAACTGAACTGGTACTGTATTAAGCCATATACAGGGATTATCTAACTTACCCTCAAGATACTTAGAGTGGAAAAATATACTACACCTATTTTACAGATAAAGAAATTCAAGCTTCGGAAAATATGGAGTTATTGCATAGAGGGGCTAGGATAACTGAGTAAACCAAATATTTAGTGAGTAACCAAACCCAGCTTCAGACCTTCCTCAAGGACAAATGAGGAAAACATGGAAGAAAATAAGTAAATATAGTAGGAATGCCAAGTGCAAAATGAGAGAGAAGTGTAAGAGATTACAGGAGAATGAAGGTGCAGCGAAACTAGGGCATCTTTTTCAAAGGGAAGAACTCTTAGAGAAGTGAAAGTGAATTTCATGTGCTGTGTTTAAATCGTGTTTTTAACACAACATATACTCAGCAAGTTAAAATGCAAATCAGAATATTCCTAAGATAGATCAAAAGACCGCTGAACAGTTAAAGAAAATAATTGTCAAAGATAATGGGCCAATTAAACAAACTATAGTATATAGTCAGGTTAAGTAGATATTAAAATGTCTAAAAATAATTTTGATATGAGAAAATGAGGATATGATATTGAGATGAAAACATATAAATACACTATCAACAGTTTTGTTTTAGCTCTGTATAAGTTTGTACATGTGGTGTATGCATGGGTGTGTATCAGATGCACAGACACAGGGAAAGATCAGAAGGGAAGCAGTTTTTAAATCAGTATAACAGGGTAACAGATGATCATCTACAAAGAACAATGGTTTAAACAAAAGCTTTTTTTCTTCTTACACACTTAAAAGAAGTCTAGAGGCTGGCAGCCCAGAGTTGGTATGAAGATTTCATGAAGCTATCAACGATCCAGACTCCTTCTAGTTCCATCTAGTTTCATCCTTACAGTATGACCCTCATCCTCAAGTCCAGTGAGGCTGAGAAGCACTATCCAGCAGCTATCTATCCTAGTCAGCAACATGGAGGAGAAGGGCGAAGAGAAAGGGTACCCTCCTGCTTTAAGATGATTTCTCATCAAGACCACACAATCCTTCTACCCAGAACACAGACAGCCGGCAGGATACATCAACTATGCTTGGGTGGCAGAATTCCAACCTACTGTTGTTGTTGCTCTTTTCCTAAGCAAAACAGGGGCAAGAAAGCACCTAGTAGTTTCTGTCATAGACTTTTCTATGTTCTCAAAAGTTCATAGAAAACATGGGTAATATTTATAATTTTGAAAGTTTTCAAAGGTTTTGAACTTGGATACTCAAGTTCTTAAGTGATACCAAAACATAAGCGATCTGCAAAGAAAGGGCTTAAAGAGAAAAAACTAAATTATTGACAAGCTAATGTCTACTCATCATAAATATTAAGGAACGATATACTACCTTAGATACAAAATTCAGGCGTGTTTAATGTGTTTTCTGTCTATAAGCATACTACAAAATTAATTATTCCAAGAAAGGCCTATTAGGTTATAAAATATACTTTTAAAAGAGCTCCAAAATTACATACTTTAGGATGAAGTTCATTAGCACTTTTAGAACATTTGGAAACAGTTGGTGGTGGTTTAGTCGCCAAGTCGTGTCCAACTCTTGCAACCCCATGGATTGTAGCCCGAAAGGCTCCTCTGTCCATAGGATTTTCCAGGCAAGAATACTGGCAAGAGTACCAGTAAAGCTCAGTCAGTAAAGAATCTGCCCTCAGTGCAGGAGACTCGGGTTTGACACCTTGGTTGGGAAGATCCCCTGGAGAAGGGAATGGCTACCCAGTCCAATATTCTTGGAAACATTTAGATAAAAATTCTGAACACCAGACAATGGGATTAAGATTATAATGTACTGATAAAATTCCCAAAATAAGAGCAAATTTAAGACAGCATAAGATTTTAACAGTACATGACTTACAAAATAAGTCACACTTTGCATAGCAGCATATTTTGCTAAATTGATAAAGCTGGTACAATGGTAAAAAAAAAAAAAAAAGATTAAAAACAGAAAGAATCAAAATCACTGTCTACATGGTATTTGTAGTATGATCTATAGTATATAGTACAATGGAAATAATGTGTAAGAGACATTATTAATGTATACAGAATAACAAAGAATAACTAGCAATAAAAAAAAAAAAAACCTCTACCCAGTTGAGAAAAAAATATTCCCCAACAACAAACTATGCATTTACTGTTATTAAACATGTGAAGAGGGCCAGAAGTATATTGTTTATCCTCACCAACCACAGACCCAAAATAGTGCTTAAAATTTATAATCTAGGGTGAGAAGTTGATGAATTAATTTAATATCAGCTAAGGATGTTACAACTACTGTATTAAACACACATATCAATTATAAGATGCAACTGGATTTCAAATAATAAAATAGGAAAAAAAAATCTTAAAATTAAGGAAATATACTATCAGTATTTTGCATCTAACCGGGTAAGTTGTGTTTTTTCCAACATCTAACAGGTGATAGTTGCTGGTAGTATTTATTCATTCATTATCAGACTAAAATCAAAATTTATCAATGTCAGGCATTCTCCCAAGCCCTGGGGATACAGGTATAAACAAGACAAATCCCTGGCTTCTGGAGCTTACATTTTTACTGTGGAGACAATTAACAAATAAAGTACACCTGCAGGCAGCAATAAGTGCTACAAGGAAAAATAAAACTGAAGAAGAAAATAATCACGCATGAGGAGAAGGAAGGGGTATTTTGAATTTGGGCAAGGCAAGTCTCTCCAGGGAAATAATGCTTGGGTAAAGTTTCAACTGAAAGGAGCTTGGGTGCCACATTAATACCCAAGGGAAGGACAGTCCAGACAGAGGACTCCACAAGTACAAAAGCCCTGAGGCATACACGCTTAAACAGTAAGGGGAGGGACTGGGAGGAGAGGGGAGGGAAGACAGAGGCGATGAGTCAGAAGGGCAGCCAGTGGCCAGATCCAGCAAGGCCCCAAGAGCCACACTAAGTGTGTTTAGGTATTATTTACTCCGTGTGCAAGCAGAAGCCACTGGGAGAGTTTACAGGAGAGAATGACATGACAGGACACGTGAGAAGTATCCTTCTGGTCACTAAGAAGAAAAGGGACCACAGACAGACAAGGTCACAAGTAGAGAAACCAACACGTGACAGGCGGGCAACTGCAGGTGGCAGAGGCAAAGACACGGAGGTAGCAGAGATGAGGAGTCAGAACTGGGATACGGGACAGAACTGACAGCACTCACTGGGCTGGACGTGGGATGACAGCAAAAGAGCAGAGTCACGCATGACACCAGTGTCAACCCAAGCAACTGGATAGACACTGGTGCCATTTACGAAGATCACGGAGACCCTGGAAAAAATCAAGAGTTCAGTTTTGGACACATGAAGTTGAGATTGCCTAACAGGTATTCAAGAGGACATATTGATTATACAGTTGGATATATAGGTCTGGAGCTCAGGGAGGAGGCTGAGGCAAAAATTAAAATTGGGTGTCATCACTATATAGATTATAATTAATTAGACAGCACTTGATACCATCAAACTAAATGAATAACTAGGAATAAGTGTAGACAAAGAGAAGGCCAACTGAGTCCTGTAGGAGCTCAACATTTAGAGTTTGCTAAGAGAAAGTGAATCCAGTAAGAGACAAAAAGAATCAGCACTGTTGTAAGAAGAAAATCAGAGAGAGCAATATAACAGCTACCCAGTGAGAATTTATCTTAAGGACAATTAAAACCACATCAAATGCCACTGACAGCATTGAAACAGATACATCTAGCTCAAGTGGCAACCTTGAAAATAGCTTTTTTTCCTTTTGATTATGAAAGCCTGATGTGCTGCAGTTCACGGGGCTGCAGAGAGTCTGACACGACTTGGTGACTGAACACCACCACCACCACCACAATAGAAACTAATCTGAGCAAATTTAAACAAAATCTTTATTTATTTTATGGTGTTCATTAGGCAGACACAAAAGTCTCTCCTGCAGCTGAGGCAAAAATGGAGAAAGAAGGCCATTCCATAGCTTCCAAATTTCAACTCTACACCTCCAGCTGCACATAAAGACCAACTGCAGGACCAATACCCAAATCCCCAGGGAAGATAATCTGATTTTTCCAGCTTGGATCAAGTGTCCACCCCTGCAGTGTCTGTGACTCCTACAGTGGGGGCATGTCTAACATCACTGGCTTCATCCAGGACCTGATCAAGCAAGAATGTGTTGGACAAATCCTAACGGTAACAAATGCCTGCTGGAATTCTGACCATTGTCCGAGAGCTATTCTAAGGACAGTGCATATATTATCCCAGTAATCACAATCACCAATTAAGGTAATATATAGATCAGACTCATAAATGCTAAGTAACTCATTTCACAGCTGATTAAGTGGCAAAGCTGAGATTGTCAGAATCTGGTATGAAAACTTACCCAAGCCAATTTGACCATGCATAATATGAACCTCTTTTTGACTGTTACTACCAACAGTTAGAAGTAAATGAAAGGTTTGGATTTTTGTCTCTGGACATCACAAGCCTTAGAATAAATGGTGACCCACTTAGAACATTAAGTAGCTATAAGAGATATAAAAGCAAGCAAACAAAATAAGTTATGAGTTCAATGAGGTCCCAGGTTTCTAAACTTTTAGGAGAATAGATCATATATCCCATGCAGCAATCTAGACAGAGGATTCTGTTATCCTTACACAAGCAGTAAGCAACTACATCTGATTATCTGCTGTCCAAGTTTGGGATTCATGCTTCCATCTCTCCTGAAAGCCAGCCTGATTCCTATGCCATGTTATGGCATGGGGAGGATGTATGTCTAAGAATACTGCAGCCAATCCACGAATTTTGAATACCACTTTTTAAGTAGGAAATAAACTAATTCTAAAATCTATTATGCTAACTAACAAGCTAAGAATTTTACCAATAAAATTCTAACTCAGGCACTTGTTAACAAAATGCAAGTTCATGTGCCCGGCACACAAAGAAGGCAAACAATACCAAAATATCAAGAGTTTGGAACAGAGAAAGGTTTATTGAAGGCCCTGCAAGGAGACGGTGGCTCATGCCTGAAAAAGTTCAAACTCTCCAAAAGCTTTCAGCAAACCCCTTTTCTACAAAAAGGGAGGGAGAGGCGTGGTCAGTTGTTGCAAAATTCTCAGTGTCAAAGCCTTTGTTCTTGAGGTCAGGTCATGGTCAGGAAAGGATGTTCTTGTAAATCACTACCAGTTCAGTCCAACTGGGTCACTCAGTCATGTCTACGCTTTGCGACTCCATGGACTGCAGCACACCAGGCTTCCCTGTCCTTCACCAAGTACCAGAGCTTGCTCAAACTCATGTCCATTGTGTCAGTGATGCCATCCAACCAACTAATCCACTGGTGTCCCCTTCTCCTCCTGCCTTTAATCGTTACCAGCATCACAGTTTTGTCCAATAAGTCAGTTCTCATCACGTGGCCAAAGTACTGGAGTTTCAGTTTCAGCATCAGTTCTTCCAATGAGTATTCAGGACTGATGTCCTTTACGAAGGACTGGTTTGATCTCCTCGCAGTCCAAGGGTCTCTCAAGAGTCTTCTCCAACACCACAGTTCAAATGCATCAATTCTTCAGTGCTCAGCTTTCTTTAGAGTCCAACTCTCACATCCATACATGACCACTGGAAAAACCATAGCTTTGACTAGATGAACCTTTGTTGGCCAAGTAATGTGTCTGCTTTTTAATTAATATGCTGTCTAGGTTGGTCATAGCTTTTCTTCCAAGGAGCAAGCATCTTCTAATTTGATGGCTACAGTCACCATCTGCAGTGATTTTAGAGCCCCCCAAAATGAAGTCTCTCACTGTTTCAACTGTTTGCCCATCTATTTGCCATGAAGTGATGAGACCAGATGCCATGATCTTAGTTTTCTGAATGTTGATTTTTAAGCCAACTTTTCACTCTCCTCTTTCACTTTCATCAAGAGGCCTTTAGTTCTTCTTCACTTTCTGCCATAAGGGTGGTGTCATCTGCATATCTGAGGTTAGTGATATTTCTCCCGGCAATCTTGATTCCAGCTTGTGCTTCATCCAGCCCAGCATTTTGCATGATGTACTCTGCTTGTAAGTTAAATAAGCAGGGCGACAATATACAGCCTTGATGTACTCCTTTCCCGATTTAGAACCAGTCTGTTGTTGGATTACTATGATACTGAATGGTTTGCCTTGGAAACAAACAGAGATCATTCTGTTGTTTTTGAGATTGCATCCAAGTACTGCATTTCAGACTCTTTTGTTGACTATGAGGGCTACTCCATCTCTTCTGAGGGATTCTTGCCCACAGTAGTAGATATAATGGTCATCTGAGTTAAATTCACCCATTCCAGTCCATTTTAGTTCCCTGATTCCTAAAATGTTGATATTCACTCTTGCCATCTCCTGTTTGACCACTTCCAATTTACCCTGATTCATGGACCTAACATTCCAGCTTCCTACGCAGTATTTTCTTTACAGCATCAGACTTTACTTCCATCACCCGTCACATTCACAATTGGGTGTTGTTTTTGCTGTGGTTCCATCTCTTCATTCTTTCTGGAGTTATTCCTCCACTCTTCTCCAGCAGTATACTGGGCAGCTACCAACCTGGGGAGTTCATCTTTCAGTGTCCTACATTTTTGCCTTTTCATACTGTTCATGGAGGTTCTTTAAGCCTCCATACCTAAACAGTATGATAACTCTCACTTATCTCTTCTTTAATTTGTGGTGTAAACAGAAGAGCTATTTTAAAGATTGGACTGCAAGGACACCATTGCAGTGGCTGATTTTTTGTTCTGTCAGCATCTTCATCTACAAGCAGAGGTGGTAAACATTGCTTATTTTTTAAAGCATCTGAGAACTTCAATTGCTTGTGTTTATGTTAAATCCAGAAGAGATTGTTCTACAGAATCAACGTCTTTGGCTCCAATCACACATTATGTACATACACCCCTGAATCAACTTAAGGGTGGCATGACTGTCAATGTCTATGGTGCTGTGATGTTCTTTAAACCTTCATACCTAAGCAGAGGAACTGGTGGGTATTAAAACGGGTGAAGATTTTACTGGATCTGCTTTATTGGTTTCAACACTGCTCCTACGGTACTCTCTTACAAGCTCAATCTCTACCAAACCAACGTTATTCCCTGGTCTGACAGAAAGGACAAGGTCAAATCACAACCTTCCCCCTTCAGGGTCCCAGTCCTGGCTAAGAGGAGGCAGATCTCAGTTGGCAGCCCCCTTAGAGAGAAGTTGCCAGACGCTGCCCCACTGTCATCACTGAGAGAACCAGGCACCCAGGACCCAACAGACCCTCAGGCTCCTCAAGCTGCCCAAACGGTAGGGCCAGATCTCACAGACTGCAGCCTGTGCGGACTGCCGCTCCTACTAGCTCGCCGAGGTGGGCGTGGAGGAGAGGTTCACTGCGGCCTCAAGGCCTGGGCCAAGGCCAGCGGGCCGCTTTGGTGAGGGCTGTGGGGCCCTGCAGGACACAGCCCCCCTGTTCCCTGGGAGCCTCAGCGCACCTGCTGGCCTGAGGCCAGGTGAGCTGGAGGGTCCCAGGAAGAAGGCCGGGAGCCGCCTCTTACCTCACTCTCTGCCTGGTGACCACACCTTCACAGACCTTTTGCAGAATGAGGGGCTCATTGGCAGCTGGTTACTTGTGGGAGGGGACTGGTGCCAGCCAATGGCTGAGCAGGAGCACGAAGGGTCTGCTAGCATCTGAACTTTTATTTTCCTGCGATGAATTTTCAACTTTTCCTTACTGGTGACATCCTCTCTTTGTCCTGCTGTCCTCACTATAAAACCCTTCCGTGTTGTATAAATCTGCAGAGTATCTGTTTGCCAGATGAGATGCCCCAAATTCATGAATCACTTAATAAAGCCAATCAGGTCTTCAAATGTACTCAACTGAATTTTATTTTTTAACACCAGTAAAAACTTCTTCTGTTGACTAGAGCTTAAGACATGGGATAATATGTGTCTCCTCAGTTCAGTCTTTTAATTAAATCCTTAGTTATTGGTGATGTGTATTCCTAATTAGGGCATAGACCACCCTAGGATACAGCTTAAAGTAAAACAAATATAACACTGTTGTAATGAAGTATTTTAAATCCAGATCTTTCTACTACATCTCAACATAATCTGCATTCTACAACTATGATTTTTTTGCTCTTGTTTTGATTCATTTTAAACTAGTCAGTCTTATTTTCTTCATTCCTAGAATATACCCTTTTTTACTTCTGCCTTGGATTATAGAATATGAAACCCAAAGGCCATCTTAATAACCTCTTTAATTGACAGTGAGGAAACTAAGACCCAGAAAATAAAGGAATTTATCAACAGTTACATTTCTAGTTAGTGGTACAAATGGGACCATATACAGGTCACCTGGATATCTGTTCTTTCCACTATGTTCCACTGCCTTCACTGGTGATGAAGTTTCTGACGCAAAACTACACTTGGGGAAGAATTATCTTTGATATCAGAGAACACATCATAAGCTGTATGCCGACCCATCATAATGGAGTTGTCCTATTCCTTCAGCCGTGGGCTTCACTAAAATATGTGTCCCTGGACGAAGAGTGACAACTGTAAAGAATGCTGCATCCCAAACCTCACATCACAGAGGGAATAAAAGGAAGCTGAAATTGGCCAACTGGGGAAAAAAAAAGAAAACCAAACAGCAGCTGCCAGCCTATACAGTAAAAAACAAATCCTGCTGCCAAGTCTACAAGAAGACATTTTTCATTTGATCCAAGCAGATAACTTTACATTCCAAATATAGAAACTTAAGCATCACTGCCCATTCCCCAACCTCCTCAAAAACAAAACAAAACAAAAAAATCAATTCAGCCAGTTGCTGAAATACCTGAATAACTGGTAGTACAACCACAACCAAAGATCTATCAGGTGCCCTAAGCACAACAACAAAGACACTAAAACCAGAGTTCTCATTAGGTGTTTGGGGAGAATAAAAGTGAACAATCAGCAAAAGTGTCCCCCTGGAATAGGAACACAAACAGCTAAAGGGCGTGAATAACAGAACTGTATCTAAAATCTGCAGCAGAAGGTCCTATCGATAGTCAGCATGGGATGGAACAACAGGGTTGTCAGCTCCATACTCTCATCACTGTTCCATTTTAGTGCCGTTTCTATTTTAACACTTAAAAGAGGGAAGATGCAAGCTCGGGAAAGAGTGCAAGCACAGGGGCCCAGAGCTGATGGGAGTCTGGCTAAGGTGGGAATGACCCCCTGCACACAGCCCTGAGCCTCTGGTGAGCTGACAGGAGACAAAGCAGTCAAACAGAACTCAAGCTGCCTGGCGTTCCTTTCCCCATCCTAGCCCATCTGCCTTCATATGGAGGGCACAAGAAGCCCCCTATTAACCCTCAGTTAACAGAGCCTGCGTCTAACTAGCAGGGACTAGTTTCTCAGAAATCATCATTTGCTTATTCCTGGGATAACAGGGATGAGGAGAAAAGAGGCTTGAAGATCAACTCTACTACTAAATATGTGACCTTGGGCAGTTTACTCCACCTCTTAGTCATCTTTATGTGTAAACTGTTTTATTGTACATTCTACAAGACCATGGTAAAGACCCAAAGAAATCATGAATGCATGTGAAATACTCATTATATTAGATAGTCAAGGAAACACAGTTTCTAAAATAAACACTGCCGTTGCTGTTACCGGCTCCCTACCCACATGTGGTGGTGGCAGGCTAGACAACTTACCTTGATAGAACCAACTCTCGCCACATCCGCTGACCCTTGATTTACAATGTCCAACTTACAAAAGGCAGGAGATAAAAGGCAGGGACTTCCCTGGTAGTCCAGCCGCTAAGACTCCACATTCCCCAATGCAAGGGGCCCGGGTTCAATCCCTAGTCAGAGAACTAGATTCCACATGCTACGATTAAGAGATTGCATGTGACAACGGAGACTCTGCAGAGCCAAGCAAATAAATAAATATATTTAAAACACAGCCTACTAAAAAATATACCTTCTGTCCCTCCTCTGTCTGTTGTCATCAGAGAAGAAAACTCCAGTCTTCTCATAGGAGGGAGAGAAAAAGATGAAAAGTGTGGCTCCATCCATTCCTTACCCTGTGGTGGAAGGAAGTGCTGGCCTTCAAAACCCCGTGGCCCCTGGCCCACAGTAGCTCTTCTAATGCTCCCTGAGTGTCCTCATTTAGGTTTGAAACCATAAAGCCCCAGCAATTAGTGATTCAAGTATCCTCAGAAAAACACAAATTCCTGAATCCAGTTTACAGTTATGCTCATATTATGCCTCATCTACACACTTATGAGAAGTCGTTCAGTTAAACTGCTCTCCTCACAGGGTACCTGAGGGGAACCAAAGCCAAAATGCTGGAATGCAGAGCAGGCTGAGTGCAGCGGAAAAGGGCAGTGTGGGAAATGAGGATAACCTAGGGTGTGGAAAGTCTGGTAGAAGCACGGAAAACCACAACTAGCCAATTTAAAAATGTGCCGACCAGGTGGCTGCCAGGGATCTGGGGAAGAAGAGGAAGTCCTCTCCTTTTCCCTCCTATGACTTGGTTTCTTCCTTCTCTCAAGAATTAGAATGCATTCTTCTATCAGTACCACAGTGAAGCTTTAGTGACAGGTTACAGGGGATTTCTGTGAGACAGCTAAGAATCTTAACTTCAGGTAACTCTTTTTCATGTAAGTAAACTGAGTTCTAAGTTCCACAGAACTCACTCACACGACTCCCTGACAAGAGAACCCACAGTCTGTCTTAATTTATTTCATTAAACTGGGCTTCCCAGGTGGCACTAGTGGTAAAGAATCCACTTGTCAATGCAGGAGATATAAGAGACACGGTTCAATCTCTGGATTGGGAAGATCCCCAGCAGAAGGAAATGGCAACCCACTTCCGTATTCTTGCCTGGAAAATTCCATGGACACAGGAATCTGGCAGGTTACAGTCCATGGGCCACCAAGAGTTGGACATGACAGAGTGACTGAACACACACACATATTTCACTAAACTAACAGATGAGCAGATGTATGGAAGAATGAATACACAAAGGGAAAGCCCTCATGACAAGCCAGCATGAGG
Source organism: Muntiacus reevesi (assembly GCF_963930625.1). Classification (NCBI taxonomy): domain Eukaryota; kingdom Metazoa; phylum Chordata; class Mammalia; order Artiodactyla; family Cervidae; genus Muntiacus; species Muntiacus reevesi. The sequence goes on from NC_089263.1 coordinate 38,073,112, forward strand.
AGCAGTTTGGCCAGCCTCTTTCTCTTCCTGATCTCAGTCTGGCGTTCTTCTAAGTAGGTATCATTATCCGACCTTGTAATACATGTTTGTTTGTCAGTTCATTGTCTGTCTTCTCTACTAGAGCATAAACTCTTATGAGGGTACACACTGTTTCTTGGTTTGCTAAAGTCCCCACCTAAAACGACGTCTGGCAATTGCAGATGCTCAGTAAATACTTGCTGAATGAGTGGATGGCCGATCTGAAAAGGCAATGTCTTCATAAGACACTGTAAGGCTGAGCACTAAGCCTTGCGGAGCAGTACTCTGGCCCCCCCCTCAGTCAGTCTCCACTCCTTGTTTCACACAAGCACCTGACTAGGGTATGGTGCCATCATTTCCTTTTAAATAACGTTCCACTGACCACCTGGAAGCACCGGAGATCCCCTGCCATGATGTGAGTGACTGTCCTTGGCACCAAATCGTCCCCAGACTTTTTTTTTTTTTAGAAAAATGGCAAGCCTTCAAAAAGAGATTCTACCTGCACCAAAAGTAGACAATTCCATGTATATAACGGACCTGGTTTGTTTGTTTTTGTTTGTTTTTTTTTCTTTTCCAGGGTCATAAACCCCTTATCTTCTCTCTTTGAAAACACTTCTGAAACCAAATCCCATAAACAGAACTGTAAGACCTTCCCATTACTTTTTCTGTAGAAAAAACTACTGATATCTAGAAAAATGAGGGGGGGGGACACCTATTTCATATGGAGTGTCTGCAATCACTGCTAACCATCTCCTTCTGATATCACAGAAGTCTCTTCTATCCAAATAATGGCATAGTACCATTTATTTCTAATCAGTTATTGTCTTTTTGGTTTCAAAAAGGCCATGACTATTAAACCAATGCAAAAGTTTGATCAAGTCTATATTTCCAGACCAATGTATTCATTGCTTATACTGACTGCTATGAAGCAGTAAATCATTTCCCCACTTGAAGACTCTCACATGAAGCACGTGATAATTCTCAAAACAAATGAGGCTATCAAGAGTCAAAACCCAGCTTCTTCATAAACCATATTTATAAGCCTGGCAGTAATGACTTCCTTATATTCAGTCACCCAGCTTCCTCATGTAGATAAGTGGGTAAAATAAAATAAGCTTCATTCTATAACCTTGATCTCATTATAAAAATTCAAAAATGGAAAGAGGAATTTAGTAAATAATCAATTACTAATACTCAAAAAGTTACATCATTTGGTAGAAAACATTCAAGGCCTAGAAAGAGATCTGTAATTCTTCTTCAGTTGGAGATGAGGCTTAGGAAATAATGTATTTTTTTAAAAAATAACTAACTCTAACAACTTAGTCTAAGATATTTCTTTAAAACAATATATAATTAATATTTTTCATAATCTAGATGAATAAGGTATTCTTGTGGGTTTTTAGAATATTTTATGAATTCTATGTAATTCAGTCCTAGTCAAATTAGCGCTATTCCTAGAAACTTAAATGCAAGATAGGAGGAAGAGTGGCTATGGAAAATAAACACTTCACTCAAAATATACATAAATTGATATACCATGTCTACAATCTCCAAAATAAGTACACTTCTTTCTCCTCAGTGTTATTCCTGAAAAAAAAAATTACAGGGAATTTTGTTTTCAACATGATGAGCTGCATTGCACTGAAAGTTTAGAAGAACAGAGTCTACTGAAGAAAATATGTGGCTACACTTTTCTGGAAGAATAAAACCCAAAGTAAACTGCATAGGCAATGTGTCACTCAGAAGGGGACATGCAGATACTATTCCTGAACATAAGGCAAGACAGATAATAACTGCATTTCTAACACTAGAAACTGAAAGATAGGAGTCAAACCAGATGTCTCAGACTACCTGCAACCAAGTCAAGGAGCAGTGCACGGAGATTTCAGGGGAGTTCAAACTTGAGTGTCTTTAACTCAAATCTTATCTGAGATGTTGGCCAAAGTTGGCAGAGAGATACTTCTATAACTCTATAACTTCTATAACTCTATAACTCTAGAAGTAAGACCATATTCTAGCTACTGCTTGTGCTTGGATCTTGCCAGGTGGCACAGTAGTAAAGAGTCTGCCTGCCAATGCAGGAAACTCGAGAGACACAGGTTCGATCCCTGGGTGAGGAAGATCCCCTGGAGGAGGAAATGGCAACCCACTCTTGTATTATTGCCTGGAGAATCTCACGGACAGAGGAGCCTGCAGTTCATGGGGTCTCAAAGAGTCAAAAGCGACTCAGCACGGGCACAAGTCATACCTTACATGTGTTTTAACTATTTGTAATTTAGAGAGTACGCTTATAAATATTACCTTCTATGCTCTAAAGTAGGTGTTTTTAGCCTCTCTTTAAAAACAAGGCAACTGAGGCTTAAATAACTTAAATGTCACTCCTGAGGTCACTTAATAAAACTTGAACTTAAATTTCTATCATTTGACTCCAGGGCAAATAAACTTTCCACCAAATCAACATCTCAGTTTTCCCAGATCTTTATCTCACCCAATTATATGTTAAGTCCGTAATCAGACAGGTTACATTTTCCACATTCACTAAAAAACAGACCAGCCTGATTTCAAGCCTACATGAAACAGGCCCTCCCTTTACTTTTTAATATAATACACTAAGCAAGCCAAATTAAACTCATTTTTCAGCCAGAATAAATCATAAAAGTCGTCCAAATAAACTACAACTGGTACCACCCAAACCAACTATAACTTTTACTGAGTGATAGCTGTGGGGGAAAAATGGCGGCAGGGAAGAGAGTTCTCAGTTTGACTGGTGCCACTTCTCAGGAAATGAGTTGTTTTTAGCTTGTTTTCCTCACGAACATGTGCCCTGACTCACAAATTATATCCTGGCACACCATTTCTACAAGTTTTTATACCATATAGAATTTCTATCCTACCTGTTCAACCAAGAGTGTTCTTCTTTGGCAGCTTCATAGAGCAAAATCAACTTTGGCTTTGATAAAGACAGCAACATCTTTCTAGCTGGATTAAGCTGCCACTCTCCAATGAGAATCTGACTGAAGAGCAGTCACTCAGGTTCAAGGGTTTCCTCTCACTGACCTCTCAAGTAGGAAAACACACATAATGAGTAAATTCGGCAGAAAAGCGTTCCTTTAGGAGTCAAAAATCAAAGTATTTATTTTATTTCCAACTCTGGATATGTAGGCAGTTCCCCTTAGTATCTTTTCAATATTGTTCTTTTTGTGTTTTAATCCATAAAGTGAGCATATTTTTCTACTCATACCTTCTAACGGTAGAGTAAGGTAAAAACAAGATCTCAGACAGGAAAGTATTTTGAAAACAAAGGAATCAAAAACAAAGTGTTCTTAACTGAATGCTTCATCTGTATGAAGAAATTACACCACTCCCCCAGAGAGCTGAAAACAAGCCATCTTAGTTTTCAGTTCTATTGTTGCCGGTTGTCCATTTGGGAACCATAGGAGAAGCTGTTACTCGTTCATTCTCACATGATAATGTGCATACAATTTACTTTTCATTGTGCTAGTTTTCTCTGTCCAACTTTTTTATTTTGCTTTATTTTTAATTCACTGATCCCATATGCCATACTCCATGATGCCTATTGGAATACCTGTGAAAAAAAGTATAATGGGGAGAGACAGTCATTAAACAGTTTACATTTACTAATGCAATAGCTGCCATGAAGGAAAAGGTACGTAGTACTATGGCCAAGTAGAAGAGTCATGCTTGACCAAGTCCAAAAGGATGGGGACGGTTTCCATAAGGAAATAATATTTAAACATACAAATTCTCAGTTTTTGCTTGCAAGTATAAGATCCATAGTTTCTATTCTAATATTTCTAATATTACAATATTTTAATATTTCTAATATTCTATTCTAACACTTCTAATATTTCTATTAGTGTTCTAGAAATGTTCTTGCTTTCTCTCTTCCAATCCTAACTTGATACTATTGAAATAAATTTCCTTTTTTTTAAATTTTCAATTCATGTTTTGCCTCTTTCTCTAAATTTCTCACTCTATTTCTTTAAAACAAACAAACAAACAAAAAGAACATAAAGACTTTAGGTTACAGGAATGAGGAGCTTTTAGAACTAACTGTTCAAAGCTGTGTGCTGTGCTATGCTTAGTCCCTTAGTCTATCCGACTCTTTGTGGCCCCATGAACTGTAGCTCGCCAGGTTCCTCTGTCCATCGGGATTCTCCAGGCAAAAACACCGGAGTGGGTTGCCGTGCCCTCCTCCAGGGCATCTTCCCAACTAAGGGATCATATCCAGTTCTCCTGCATTGCAGGCAGATTCTTTACGGTCTGAGCTACCAGGGAAGCCCATTGAAAGCTAAATAAGCCTAAGACTATTCCTATCTGCTCTGGTCACAAAGTGATTTCTTCCAACTGAGAGAAAAAGAAATATAAATACGTTAATATACAGTGAAACATCAAGCAAAATATATGGCAAAGAAAATCTGACCACCATTCTCTTGTCCTTTGTTTTCAAGGCTCCTTGGAGCATTCTACAGTCTTAATATTTTTCATATTCAGATAATATGTCCATTACTCTAGAGAATTATACCCTCAAATGTACTTTTTCCCCAACAAAAATCAGTAAAGCATACAGTTCTTCACAGACTCTAAGGTAAAATGATATGATCTCAAAAAACAGAAAAGAACAGCAGTTTTAGCTATTTCTAGGAAACAGAAGGGATGTAAGAATAGTAAAAATAATTTTTAAGGTAATCCTAAAATGGTATAATACTGTTTTACAACTTTTTAAAAAAAAAAGTTTGTTTTTAAAATACAGATGCATGGTATTAAGTTAAAGCAATGACTCTTATCTCTAAAGCAAAATACTAGAGAGAATATATTTTTTATTAATTAAAAAGCAGAACTAGGGCTTCCCTGGTGGCTCAGTGGTGAGGAGACAACGCAGGAGACATAGGTTCCATCCCTTGCCCCAGAAGATCCTACATGCCTTGGAGCAACTGGGCCCCATCCCACAACTACTGCATCCATGCTCCAAAGCCCACTATCTGCAACTGCTGAAGTCCATGTGTCTAGGGTCTGTACTCCACAATAAGAGAAACCACTGCACGAAAAGCCCACACACCATAACTACAGAGTAGCCTGGGCATGCAGCAATGAAGACCCAGTGACAACATAAATAAAAAATAAGTCTTAAAAAAAAAAAAACCCACAGAACTAAATCACATTATTTGGGACATTTTTATCACTACTAGGCAATGACTAGATGTGAATTCAACTGGTCACATATTAATATTCCTGCCATTGTAACTCAGTGAGAAAACATCCCTATAACTCTACAGAAAGAACCAAAGAAAACACATATAGGAAGTTTCACTCTACATTCAATGAGCAGAGCTTGCATTTAAAAGTCTCTAAGGGTTCCTGAACATGGAATCTCAGTTGTTCTTGTTCTGTCACTTAGTTGCGTCCGACTCTTTGCAACCCCATGGACTGCAACATGCCAGGCTTCCCTGTCCTTCACCAGCTCCCAGAGTTTGCTCAAACTCATGTCCAATGAGTCAGTGATGCCATCCAACCATCTCATCCACTGCCACTTCTTCTCCTCCTGCTCTTCATCTTTTCCAGCATCAGGGTCTTTTCCAATGAGTCTGATCTTTGCATCACATGGCCAAAATAATGGTTCTGCAGCATAAATCCTTCCAATGAATATCCAGGGTTGATTTCCCTTAGGATTCACTGGTTTGATCTCCCTGCTGTCCAAGGGACTCTCAAAAGCCTTCTCCAGCACCACAATTCAAAAGCATCAATTCTTCAGCTCTCAGCCTTCTTTATGGTCCAACTCTCACATCCGTACATGATTACTGGAAAAATCACAGCTTTGACTATATGGATCTTTGTCGGCAAGTGACATCTCTGCTTAATATGCTGCCTAGGTTTGTAAAAGAGGAAACAGCGGCAGATTTTATTTTGTTGGGCTCCAAAATCACTGCGGACGGTGACTAGAGCTATGAAATTAAAAGACACTTGCTCCTTGGAAGAAAAGCTATGACAATTTATCTACCAATTAATCCAATTCTCCTTTTTTACCTGCAGACTCTGATCTTAAAAAGACACATTCTATCTGACTTTGAAGTATATCCACAGTACACCTTATAGCCCAAAGTTCAGAGTTCAATGCTTATTCTTTCCCATAGATCCTCAGTACTGACAGCATGAAAAAAAGAAAAAATGAAGCATAGCTACTTTTTCTCTAACAATGTCACTACTTCTTATCGAGAACTATTATTTTTGCATTTCAGAGGCTCAGAACACGGGTTTACAACATCCCATATCACACAGGCAAGCCAAAAGGAGTAGAGTTATGAATATGGGTGTATAGATAAGCTGAGTGACAGTTTGGCACCCAAAACGAATCATTTTGAAGATGACTCTAAAAAGATGCAATTTAGTTAATATCCCAAGAGTCAAGGATTAAGGTATCAATAAGGACAAGGGAAATAAAGGAACTAGAGGAGAAGAGTTAGCCCATGTGAATAAACAGCACAGATCTACTGGATTTCTCTCTTTGAAGCCTGTTTGCAGGTAGATGCTCTTGAATTCTCTCCAGGTTTGATCTTTAAGTCACAAACTCAAATTAGTTCGTCAGATTTTCCTCAAATAGCTGCATCTTATTGAACCAGATATTGAGGCAGACTTTTCAAATCGTCAACAATTTGCTGTATTTTCCTGGGGTATAAGTCACATGTGCAAGCAACATCTAATTATAAAAATATATACAAAACTGCTACCAATGTATATTTATGATAGTATCCATCATTCAGGAAGTACTTAGTGATCATATGAAACTAACATGCAAAATGCAAGGGAGGTATAGATGCCAAAAAATGTCATGCTCAAGACAATGCCCACTGAAGATAAGGTAAACATTATGAGCGTAAATGACTGTGCTTGTCTTATTCCCTTTATCATTATCTCTAGCCTCCAGCACAGCACAACAGGCACTGAATAAACATTTGCTGAGTAAATAAGTCTTTAAAAATGCTGCAAACAAGGAAATTAAAATGGGCATGATTGTTTCACTCATCTGTATGTCTTTCATTTGCCATATCTCTTTGCTGCTTTCTGGTAAGGGCAGGAAATCTCAAATCCCACTCACCTGGCTTACTCTTCAGATTACTTATTACAACAAATCTTCTATTAATCCTGTGTTTTACCGAGCAGAATAATCCATTAACTCCCATATGTCTGGGATACAATAATAATGATGAGCTTGCTAGACCTTAAATTACTTTTTAAACAACAAAGGTTACCTTGTGCTTTGAATGTATTTAATTTTCTTTAAGTCCACAACTTTATATTACCCCCAAACGAAAATGAACCAAAAGTACCATTATTCAACCATGTTGAATGATAATGTACACTATACATTAGTCAATGTGAAAATTCACATGGTAAGATAAAGTAATGGACAGAAAATAAGACATGGAAATTTAGAAAGTATACTGACATTATTTCAGACCAAAAAAACAAACAAAAAAAAGGATTAGCCTTGAATATAGCAACTATGTCATTTAGGGGTCTAGCATATCTCTGCATCACATTCTTACTGAAACAACAGACAACACACCTGGGTGTGTCCCAGACGGCGCAGTAAAGAACCCGCCTGCCAATGCAGGAGACACAAGAGAGGCGGGTTCAGTCCCTGAGTCAGGAAGATCCCCGGGAGTAGGAATAGGAAACCCACTCCAGTATTCTCGCCTGAACAATTCCGTGGACAAAGAGGCCTGGCGGGCCTCTGAGCACACATGCACGTGGCAACAGTGTCATAAGGGGTCTAGCATATCTCTCTCCATCAGTTTCTTACCGAAATAGCAGACAACACAAGGATTTTATAAACGGTGTAGTCAAGTAGCTAATTTCTTAGTCAGCTATGTATCAGCACCAAATAACTTCAGCAGTTATGTACATGAGAAAAAATTCTCACTTAATTTACCATTTTCAAAAGACATTATCAAAAGCTTTCCCCGTGTCTTCTCTAGCATGCTTCATTGAGGCATATTACAAAGATACAGGAGAAATTGTTATGCACTCTAGATGCTTATGTCTACTTGGAAAAATGAAATCTGTTAGAGAAAGGATAAAATACAATGGCAGCACAAAGAGAGGCACAATTCTCTACATGCCTAGGGAAAAAACAGACGATGTATGCTAGCACGGGGATGGGGCAGCTGGGAAAGAGATAATTAGAAAAGGCATTTAAGAGTTGAGGCCTACAGGTTGGACTAAATTAAGACAAGCAAAAAGGAAAGCTTTAGAAAGGACATAGGAAAAGAATGTGGCAGAGGAAAGGCATTAATAAATACCACTGGGGAATGAAGTTAGAAACAGTAAGAAAAATACTGTAGTAGACTTGAGCTTCAGATTTTGTTTTAAGGCTTAGGTACCTAGTGAAGCCCGGCTCATAGCAGACTCTCAACTCTAGCAGCCTTCACTTCCTCTCCATCTGACACTGGATTCCTACATACCTACCCTAAAAGTTGTCCTGAGAACCACTACACATTTAAAATCTTAGAAGCCAATCTGGCCACAATCTTCCATCTTTCTGGATCTCTAAAACATCCATTCCCACTACACCTTTGTTCAATAGGAATCTCATTTTCACATTCTGCAAACTCCCATTTTCCTACTGGAGGAAGAAGAAAATAATAAAGCAAACAAACAAATATAAACTCAGAACTTTGAATGTGCTATAACGAAAACAGAGTGTAAGCAGAAGAGAGTTATAGGGAGACCAGTTCATACAGTTTGGTCAGAGGAAAACATTCTGAGGAGTGACATTTAAGATAAGACATGAAGGAAGAGAAGGAGCCGACTCTGGGTAGGACACAGAATAGGATGTTCTAGCCAGAGGGAACAGTACATAAAAAGGCTTCTAAATGAGAAAGATCATGGCTTCATCTAGGTACAGAAAGGCAGCCAGTGTGACTGGAACACAGTGGTCAAAGGATGGAACAGACAGAGAAGGAGGTCAGAAAAGGTGACAGGGACCACGTGACGCAGACTGTACAGAGTTTGGAATTTAAGATTTCATCGAATTGGAAGCAGGAGGATAACATGGTCAAATTTGCTGGTAAAGAGGACCCCCTGACTGTGGCATGCAGAAGCGGTGCTGGATGCGGGATGGCCGTGCAAGGGAGTTTTTGACACTCCAGCTATTATACAACCTGGCATATGATGAATGTCCCAAAAACTGATGACGGAATTAGCAAATAAATGAGCCAACAACTTTAAAGCCGGGAAGAGGTAGTCATGAATTCGTTTTAGAATGATTCGTCTGGCACTGTGTTTTAGACTACAGAGAATCTATGCTGGGACAGCGTTAGTCATACACCCTGAATATCTGGAATTTTACAGAATATTCTGCAGTGGACCATGACTTCTGAAAATTCAGTCAAGCTTTATATGATTTCCAAAATCAATGGAACAGAACAGGGGTCTTATTTTTGCAGAAAGGGTTAAATCACTCCATGTAAACCATTCCTCAAGTTTAATAGGAGTCTTATTTATTTTGTGTCTGGTCAACTGTGTGTGTGGATATAATATAATGTGTTTAGAGATGCTGATGATGGATGGTCAATGAAGAAAAACCCAAGCTGAAATTGTTAAGAGCTGGGACAAGCAATTTGCAATCACCATAGGAACTGATTGAACTGAGTGCCCTGCAGTCATTCTGGCCAGAAGCATTCCTCAAAGGGTACCACCACTTTGCAAAGTTTAGTCCTCACTGATGCAAGAGCTATCACTTCTGAAATCAGGCTCAGTTATGTTAAAAAGCAGTGTCAATGAAATTAAGCTCAACCTATTTGACTGATTATAAGAACAATAAAATGAATAGGAAAAGAAGTACAGCAAGGCTATATATTGTCACCCTGCTTATTTAACGTACATGCAGAGTACATCATGAGAAACGCTGGGCTGGAGGAAGCACAAGATGGAATCAAGACTGCAAGGAGAAACATCAGTAACCTCAGATATGCAGATGACACCACCCTTATGGCAGAAAGTGAAGAGGAACTAAAAAGCCTCTTGATGAAAGTGAAAGAGGAGAGTGAAAAAGTTGGCTTAAAGGTCAACATTCAGAAAACTAAGATCATGGCAACTGGTCCCATCACTTCATGGGAAATAGATGGGGAGACAGTGGAAACAGTGGCTGACTTTATTTTGGGGGGTTCCAAAATCACTGCAGATGGTGATTGCAGCCATGAAATTAAAAGACACTTACTCCTTGGAAGGAAAGTTATGACCAACCTAGGTAGCATATTAAAAAGCAGAGACATTACTTTGCCAACAAAGGTCCATCTAGTCAAGGCTATGGTTTTTCCAATGGTCATGTATGGATATGAGAGTTGGACTATAAAGAAAGCTGAGCACCAAAGAACTGATGCTTTTGAACAATGGTGTTGGAAAAGACTCTTGAGAGTCCCTTGGACTGCAAGGAGATCCAACCAGTCCATCCTAAAGGAGATAAGTCCTGGGTGTTCATTGGAAGGACTGATGTTGAAGCTGAAACTCCAAAATTTTGGCCACCTGATGCGAAGAGCTGACTCATTTGAAAAGATCCTGATGTTGGGAAAGATTGAGGGCAGGCGGAAAAGGGGATGACAGAGGATGAGATGGTAGGATGGCATCACCAACTCAATGGACATGGGTTTGGGTAAACTCCGGTAGTTGGTGATGGACAGGGAGACCTGGTATGCTGCAGTTCATGGGGTTGCAAAGAGTCAGACACGACTGAGTGACTGAACTGAACTGAATTGAAGAACAATAAAAACAATGGTGGCCCTTATTCTGTAAAACAAGTCTATCACAAATATTAATACATGGAGGTACACTTTGAGAGACCTAGTTCTGAATCTGATCTTCACTGCATTTTTTTCCTTTTGCTTTCATGGAATCATAAAAGATGGGGAAACAGAGATGAAACATCATCAGTTCTTAGTACAATTTTTTTCCCTCAGAAGTAATAAAGAAAAAGAGATTTTCTTGGAGTAAAGTTGAGCTTTTTAAAAATATGCATTATTTTTAAAAGCAAACAGAAAGCTTACTGAGCACATAGATTCACATTCTCTTGTTTTGCAAAGGTCTTCATGGAACAATGAAACTCTAAGCGTAGTAATACCAATTTATTATTTCTAATTCCTATGGAAACATGCATTCAACTTATGGAAGCCAATTGATATGGACACAAGTGCAAAGCAAATACATTAACAAGGAATCATATAATTTAAAACTCTAGTAAAATGAGTTGAGATATCAGATAAAATAGCCAAAAAGGACCCACAAGTCACCCACAAGTACTCAGAATTTATTAGCCATCAGTACCAATATGAAAACAAAAGCAAAAACATAACCCTCATTATAGAACCCCACATATGGAATTTGTCATGTGCAAATAAACATCACACACAGAAGGATTAAGGCCAAATTCAAAGGAAGGAAGAAAGGAAAGAAAGAAGGAAATATCTAAAAAGCAATGTGCGTGCATGCTCAGTCATGTCCGACTCTTTGCAACCCTACCTACTACAGCTGCCAAGCTCCTCCATGGCATTTTCCAGCAAGAATACTGGAGTGGGTTCCCATTTCTTTCTCCAGGGGATCTTCCTGACCCAGGGATCTAACCTGTGTCTCCTACATTTCCTGCATTGGCAGGAGGATTATTTACCATGGAGCCACCTGGGAAGCCCCTAAAAAGGAATATGAATCTCTTAAATAAGGTCACATAAATAAGAGTACATACTTTTACTACAAATCTGTTAGTTATTCAGGACTTGAAACCTCAAGACAGAGAATGAGATAAAAGTACAAACATGTTCAAATCAACCAGCAAATATTTGTTGGTGTTCTACTATGTGCTAAGCAATATGCTAAGATCTGTAAGGGAACAAAACTAAGTTTTAATTCATTTTGACAAGAATTTATTGTGCACTTCTGTTGTGCCGTGTACTAAGATAATCATCAGAGGATACAAAATAGGTGAGATACCAAGATACCACTCGAGCAAAAAACAAGACATTGTGTGCAATGTAATTTATGGGCAACACATGCTACTAAACAGGAATTACTATCTAAGATGAAAAATGTACCAAATAAACAGTACAGATATGTGTGCCAAGAGCGTTCATGAGAGAGAGATGATTTAACAAGCTTAGTCGATCAGAGAAGTTTTCACAAAGGAGACGACAGCTGACTTGGGCTTGAAAAAAATGGAGAGAAATGGAAAAGTGAGTGCAGTTAGCAAAGGTGATAGGGCAGGAATTTACAAGTCTGGTTTGGGTCCTGATAAGACCTGAGTTTAATTTTGAGGGGACTGGAAACAATGATGGGGAGGTAGGCTGGGGCCGATAGAAAAATACCTTTTACTGGGTAAGGGGTCTTACTCTGAAGTGATGACAATACTTTGAAACTAGAGAGAGGTAATGGATGCCAAAACCAAGTGTTACATTATGTGAATTTTATATTGTGTTAATGTTGATGATGACAAAAACTGTTATTATTATTAATTACAAAAACACTGGAAATATCTAAACATCCAACCACTTAAGAGATTAAATGTTGAAAATCCATATGATAATGTTGGAAAGTCCATATGATTAAAACAACTGTATATTCTCTATGGGCTTCCCAGGTGGCACTATCTAATAGAATTCAATGTAGTTTATGGTGTTGTCCCTCCTTTTCTTTTGGCCTGATACCTGTTTTTCTTTGAAGGTATTACCAACCAAGAGGGCTCTTCTTCTCAAAATATGAAGTTCATCATTGTTGCTGACTTCATTTCCTCACTCTTAACTTTCTTTGAATATGAGGAACTCATGTCACTATAGTCATCAACACTGAAATATTTTAACTTTTCATTATTTCCAAGGTGAGACAAAATAAAGGCAATCAGGTAAAACCCTTTAGATTCCCTCCATATTTCATGAAATCCATTAAATAACTGCCCAGATTATATGTCACAGTAAGATGAGCAAAAAGCACACCTCCTCTTCAGCTGTAGTCCCTCTCCTTGTGCATTCATTGCTGCCAAAATCAGAACCTACAGTTCGGGAGCTGTACACAGTTGCATCTTGTTTTGAGTTTTTGTTTGCAAACTGTCAGTAAGATCAGAATAAATTGCATGATATGCAGTCCAATATGTATATTCTTGAGTACATCTCAATGAATCCACCAAAAAATATTCATAGCTGCAGGTGTACAAAAAAAAAAGGCAGAATTATGGCTTGATTTGCCTTGATAAGCATGGCAATTTTCTGTACACTTTTCATAAAGTGCTAATCAATTTCAGCTCAAAATAGATTGAAACACCCAACAGATTGCTGCCATAGTCCACAAATGTTTGTCATTCGTAGACTGTGGCAATAATGTGAATTCTGAAGAGGAAAACTGCATCTGAACTATATACCTTATAAAAAATCCCTTTCATTTGCCTTAATATTCCTTGAAGAAATGCTAAAAATTATTTTGAAATCATTTACATTGGAAATTTCCACTTTTTCTTATTACATCTAAGTCACTGCTTGCCACATAGTAATATCTGTTGTTTAAATATGGTTATAGATGGATTATATTTGGAATTCAGTGTAGTGATGATATTTAAGAATCAGATATCACATCCATATTGCTTAATATTCCTCTAAAATATAATTACAGACATCACATACAACTTGGAATTGAATCATCACAGACTTCTGCAATACATTACTCTTTGTCTATATCTTTAACCAGTAAATGAAGTGTAATTTTTTAAAAATGTTTTGTCAATATTCTAGTCCTTCCATTAAGGTTATTTCAGAAACACTTCAAGGTGCTAATATTCATATTAATGCACCTTTTCGAGTAGCAGTACTCCTGCCATATGATTCACTCATCTGCCCAGGATGTTCTGCCAAACACAAGTGCCAAAACTTTGCTGAGGACTGTCACACTTCTACAAGGGCGCCTCTGCTCAAAACTGAGCATGTACTTTCCCTTCCGTGAAGTGTGAGAAACAATCGGTAATGACATTTAGATCTGAGGATGGTATGCCCTCCGTGGAAAGTAAGAAACTATATGAGAATAGATAACATTTCGAATTTTCACACCTTCCTCTTCAAAGCTACAAAAGTGATAATATAATTTGGGGGGAATAAAAGCTACAAAATTTGACTTTAGAAAAAAAAAAGAGTACTTAAAAGTTGTGACTTTAAGCAACTTCTGTGATTACCATCTGCCAAAAAATGTTTTGCCAGAATCAGAGGAAACAAAGTGTAGTTGACTCAGGCTCTGCAGTCAGAAAGCCCAAGTTCTCATGCTGATTGTGCCGTTAAATAGGTGACCTTGAACAAGCGACTTGTCCTCAACATGTCCCAGTTTTGTCATCTAAAGAAGAAGGTTATGAGAGTATCTAGCTAGGGTGTAGTGAGATCATCAACATATGCAAAATTGTAAGGACTAAATGAGATAATACATACAAGGTTCTTAGCAAAGCAAGTTCCAGTCAATCCTTAATAAATGTTAGCTACTCTTATCAGCATCATCGATATCATCATTTCAAAGAGCCATGAACGCTCTCACCTGACTTGTTTGCCAAGTGTTTCTTTCTAGGTCTGGGTCCTTGTGTATAACATAAATTAACCTATTTTCCGAAAGAGATGATAACAATCAAGGCAGTAAGCATGAGACAGTAAAGCTCTTGGTCCAAATTACCATCTACTAATCCTGGTAAAATAAGGTTGAAAAAGGTATATAAAAGAGATGAAGCACACTTAGAAAGTGTGATCTTCACTCTTCTGCACAAACAGAAAACTGTCATCTTTTGCTTATCCCAGACCCAATATAACAGTAGTTTTATTCACTGATGGGCTTCCCTGGGCTTACTGATGAAGAATTCGCCTGCCAATGCAGGAGATGTGGGTTTGATCCCTGAGTCAGGAAGATCTTCTGGAGAAGGAAATGGCAACCCACTCCAGTATCTTTGCCTGGGTTATCCCATGGGCAGAGGAGCCTGGCGGGCTACAGATTACTGTGTCACAGAGAGTAGGACATGACTCCGCTACTAAATAACACCAGCATTCACTGACAAACTGTTCCCATGATGCTTTTCTTCTCACTCATTAGTCTCAGGAATTTAGCTATTCTGTCACCTCTATTTAGCTATTAGAATTTCAGGAGCCGCTGAGGGAAAAAGTTTACACATTCTGACATTGAAAATTTGATTCCGATACTACTTCAGGAGAGGAAATTCAAACAAAGAAACAAAAACACACTCTTCAGGAAAAACTTTACAATATACTTAAAATGTAAACACAAAAATACATTTCAAATCTTCTTAAATAATTACTATAACCATAAGGAAAACATCTGACTGACCCAACTCAAAAAATACTAACATCTCCACACCAATTATCTTTCTTTTCTTTCCTTCCTTTTGGAATATTTCTATTTGATAGCTGCCTTGGAGCAAATCAATATACGAAAGCAGTCAAAACAAAAACACAGTCAAGTAAATTTAGGCTATGAAAAACTATATATGTAATTTAAATGTTGTTTTCCTGAGATAACAAAGAGTCATTTTCTAGTTCCCCTTAACATTTTATTAGATTTTCTGTATTTGTGTTTTTCTTCAAAATGTCAAAGCATCAGCACAAATGACTTCATGATTTAAATTATCACTTGTTCACTTTTCCAAAAATTATTTACATACAAGTTAAAATGAAAGTTGCAAATATTGCTTCACAAGTAAATTTGATGTTGCTTATACTATTTTTCTCTTATATTTAGAGGCATTTCCTCAAGGACAAGCTTTTGGAACTTTAGCTATGTATTAAGTTAAAATTAGATTTTATAAGAGGTTACTGATTCAGAAAAACAGCTTTCATTGCTATATTGAATATTTTGAGGATAGCAAAGCAGATCAGGACACTTTCAAAAATATTTTGTACATAATACATAACCAATATGCATTTGTGAATTGATGTAAGTAATATCCTTCCCGTGCAAGAGACTTTTAAATGTTTGTTTTTAAAAGTGCCTGAACATATCATACAAAATGGCTATTAGCCATTTTCTAATCAATAATGTACACATGTAAGGGGGAACCCATCCCAGAAATGTGCAAGAAAAACCACTGTAGAGAATGTAGTAAAGAATATGTTCTTATTAAATGATTTCATATTAACTTTATTCCTATCTTTATAAAATGTGTATAGGTTTTAATTTATAATATATGCATTTATTAATATAGCTATGTGGAATATGTGATTCAATTTGTTTTCACCAATGGTATGTTGCTCAAGAGAGTCTGAAGACTATACAAAGTGAAAGCTCTTCATTCATCAATTGAATTCATGAAGTCATTTTATATATTATTAAGATTTGTTTGCTACAGGTCTAATAGTCTTATCCAACTTGGATGCCATGGATATTAATATATATTTCATTGCTTGGTAATATATACAATAAAACCTTCATGTATCTTGCACAGACTAACTGCTTTGTAATCACACACATTTCGGCTTCAAGTTTAGCTGATGTTCATGGAGAGGAAAAATAAAAAACAATGATGAATATGATATGCATATTGTCCTTATAGCTGTAAAGATTTTTACTCTGATAGAAGTAAAGTAAATATCTTAGGCAAATTTCTGAACTTTCTGAAATCTAAATTTTCACCTGTGTAACATGGAGATAATGCCTCACAGATTTTTTTTTTGGGGGGGGGTGGGGGAGGGTTCACAAAGCTAGGGTGATAGGATGAATTATCATTATTAACTTCCAGGAGTCACATGCAAAATAGAAAGTAACAAGTGCTTGCAATACTGTGGAAAAGCTGGAACCCTGACACACTGCTGGTGAAAATGCAAAATGCTGCAGTCACTGTGGAAACCTGTTAGGCAGCTCTTCATAAAGTTAAACACAGAATTACCATATGACCTACCAATTCCACTCCTAGGCATATACCCAAAAGAATGGAAAACAGGAACTCAGATACCTGTACATCCATGTTCACAGCAATATTATTCACAACAGCCACAGGGGAGAAACAACCCAGGTGTCCATTGTTAAATGCATAACCAAATGTGGCATATACCAGTTCAGCCCAGTCGCTCAGGCGTGTCCGACTCTTTGCAACCCCATGAATCACAGCACACCAGGCCTCCTGTCCATCACCAACTCCCGGAGTTAACTCAAACTCATGTCCATCGAGTTGGTTATGCCATCCAACCATCTCATCCTCTGTCATCCCCTTCTCCTCCTGCCCCCAATCCCTCCCAGCATCAGGGCTTCTTCAATGAGTCAACTCTTCGCATGAGGTGGCCAAAATACTGGAGTTTCAGTTTCAGCATCAGTCATTCCAATGAACACCCAGGACTGATCTCCTTTAGGATGGACTGGTTGGATCTCCTTGCAGTCCATGGGACTCTCAAGAGTCTTCTCCAACACCATTGTTCAAAAGCATCAATTTTTCAGCGCTCAGCTTTCTTTATAGTCCAACTCTCATATCCATACATGACCAATGGAAAAACATTAGCCTTGACCATACGGACCTTTGTTGGCAAAGTAATGTCTCTGCTTTCTAATATGCTATCTAGGTTAGTCATAACTTTCCTTCCAAGGAGTAAGCATCTTTTAATTTCATGGCTGCAGTCACCCATCTGCAGTGATTTTGGAGCCCACAAAATAAAGTCTGACACTGTTTCCACTGTCTCCCCATCTATTTCCCATGAAGTGATGGGACCAGATGCCACGATCTTAGTTTTTTAATGTTAAGTGTTAAGTCAACTTTTTCACTCTCCTCTTTCACTTTCATCAAGAGGCTTTTTAGTTCCTCTTTACTTTCTGCCATAAGGGTGGTGTCATCTGCATATCTGAGGTTATTGATACTTCTCCCAGCAATCTTGATTCCAGCTTGTGCTCTTCCAGTCCAGCGTTTCCATGATGTACTCTGCATATAAGTTAAATAAACAGGGTGACAACATACAGCCTTGACGTACTCCTTTCCCAATTTGGAACCAGTCTGTTGTTCCATGTCCAGTTCTAACTGTTGCTTCCTGACCTGCATACAGGTTTCTCAAGAGGCAGGTCAGGTGATCTGGTATGCCCATCTCTTTCAGAATTTTCCACAGTGTATTGTGATCCACACAATCAAAGGCTTTGGCATAGTCAATAAAGCAGAAATAGATGTTTTTCTGGAACTCTCTTGCTTTTTCCATGATCCAGCGGATGTTGGCAATTTGATCTCTGGTTCCTCTGCCTTTTCTAAAACCACCTTGAACATCTGGAAGTTCACAGTTCACATATTGCTGAAGCCTGGCTTGGAGAATGTTGAGCGTTACTTTACTAGCATGTGAGATGAGCGCAATTGTGCGGTAGTTTGAGCATTCTTTGGGATTGCCTTTCTTAAGGATTGGAATGAAAACTGATCTTTTCCAGTCCTGTGGCCACTGCTGAATTTCCCAAATTTGCTGGCATACTGAGTGTAGCACTTTCACAGCATATCTTTCAGGATTTGAAATAGCTCAACTGGAATTCCATCACATCCACTAGCTTTGTTTGTAGTGATGCTTCCTAAGGCCCACTTGACTTCACATTCCAGGATGTCTGGCTCTAGGTGAGTGATCACACCACTGTGACTATGTGGGTCATGAAGATCTTTTTTGTATAGTTCTTCTGTGTATTCTTGTCTCCTCTTCTTAATATCTTTTGCTTCTGTTAGGTCCATACCATTTCTGTCCTTTATCGAACCCATCTTTGTGTGAAATATTCCCTTGATATCTCTAATTTTCTTGAAGAGATTTCTAGTCTTTCCCATTCTGCTGTTTTCCTCTATTTCTTTGCATTGATCACTGAGGAAGGCCTTCTTATCTCTCCTGGCTATTCTTCGGAACTCCGCATTCAAATTGGAATATCTTTCCTTTTCTCCTTTGCTTTTCGCTTCTCTTCTTTTCACAGCTATTTGTAAGGACTCCTCAGACAACCATCTTGCCTTTTTGCATTTGTTTTACATGGGGATGGTCTTGATCCCTGTCTCTTGTACAATGTCAGGAGCCTCCATCCATAGTTCATCAGGCTCTCTGTCTATCAGATCTAGTCCCTTAAATCTATTTCTCAGTTCCACTGTATAGTCATAAGGAGCAGCGGCTGCGCTTTGCTGGAGCAGCCATGAAGAGATACCCCACGTCCAAGGTAAGACAAACCCAAGTAAGACGGTAGGTGGCATATATATATATATGTGTGTGTGTGTGTATATATATATATATATATATATATATATATATGTATATGTATATATATATATGTATGTATAAAATGGAGTATCATTCAACTATAAAATGGAATGAAGTTGTGATACATGGGACAATCTAGATAAGCCTTTAAAACATATATGCTAAGTGAAATAAACCAGACACTCAAGAACATTTTATGCTTCTACTTTTATGAAATATCTAGAATAGGTAAATTCAGACAGACAGAAAGATTAGAAATAGGGAGGCGGGAACACAGAGTTATTGCTTAATTAATGGGTGGAGATTCTGTTTAGGGTGATGAAAAAGTTCTGGAATTAGTGGTACATTCAACATCATGAATGTACTTAATAACATTAAATTCTATGCTTGAAAATGACTTGAGTGGTAAATTTATGTTCATTTTACCACAATAAAGCATTTAATAAATATAAAATTGCATCATTACATCCTCTCCAGTATAATTCTTCCTATGCTATTCTCCTCCTCTTTTAGTGAAAATTACTAAAACGGTTGTCTTCACTCACAGCCTCAGCTTTTTTTTTAAGCCTCTACTTCTGATCTATCTCCACAACTCCTTTCAGTCTGGCCTGGGCCCCACAGGGCTCCTGAAATGCCTTCACAAAAAACTCCATCCAGAACCAACACCTCCTGCCAAATCCTTCCCTTGACATGCCCACTGACCTAGCCTCATTCGAAAAACACCTTGCTCCTGGGGTATCTTCAAATGATATGCTAGGTTTTTCTACTTGCTCTCTGCCCCACTCCTGACAGTTCAGCCATTTGTTTGTTTCAGGGGTTTTCATTGTTGCTATTCTTGTTAGTTTGGTTAGGTTTGGTTCTGGGCTGTTCATCTTTTGTTAATTTTTAAATTTTGTCCTCTAGTTCCACATTTTAGACTTCTCTAGTCCAATCCATAGACTCTCACTAGGCTTATTCATCCCCTTCACGACCACAGTGAAAACGCATGTGGTTTCCCAAAAGTTCCCTTTCCTTTTATGTTCTTACCATGGTGAACTGTTCCATCACTCAGTAGTCCAAGACATTATGCCATTTTTGTTTTTCCCTCCCCACCCTGCCACATGACATACCCCCCCACACACAAGTACACAAAATCACATGCAGTGTTCTTAAGTCTTGTGGAAGCCAGCTTTTGAATAGCTCTGGAATTCATTCACTCTTTTCTATGCCCATGCCCACCACCAAGGTCAGTTACTACCCCATGGTACTGTACTTAATAAGGGACGGCAGTGCCTCTTGTTCCATTCCAATCTCTTCTCAACAATGCAGCCAGACTTAAGTTTCTAAAGTAAATACATCTCTTTTTATAGTCTTCTCCTTTATGAAAATCTTGTGTGGTTCCTCAATGCCATGAGAATCATGTAAAAGGTGACATGTATCTTCATTACATAACCTCTAAGGTGTCTCTTCTATCCCCACCACCAACTCAATGTTCCAAGCAAAGTGAACTCCTCCCAGTTAAGAAGCCAGGTTCCCTAAGGCCTGAAGGCAGACCATTGAAACTGGACTTGGGAGAGTGAAAAGGAACCATCCAAACAGGACTCCAGGACTATAAGACTACCCCAGGAAGACAGGAAGGGAAGATGCTTTCTCAGCCCACAAGGCCTCTGGCCTTACTGTGCACTCCAATGCCGACTCCAACCATTTCACCTAATTAACTCTCAGTTCTCACTGAACTCAACTATTGCTTCTTCCATAAAGTTTCCCCTAAAGCCCCAGAACAGAAACTCTGGAATCCCAAAACTTCCTACCTTTTCCCACTTCACTCTTTATTTCCTCCTTTCATAATCTTCATGGTGCTTTATTGTAACTTTCTGTTTATTGGTAAACTCTCCCTCTGCTCCATTGCAATTGACTTCACACTCCTTGAGGACCAGACTTACTAACACTGTATATCTGAGTCCAGCTCAGTCTCCGGCATGATAATAAGCACTCGATAAATATTTGAATAAATACATGTTTCCAAATTATGGATTGATAACTATAAAACCAAGGAATCTCTTTTAAATACATATTTGGACATAGTGATTTCAACACTTTAGTCAGCTTTTAATTATTCTACAAATAATAATTTACTATATCCATGGTATAATTCTATTTGATCTGTAGCCATGTAGCATATCATAATCCTGTTAGGGGCTCAAAGACCAATCCTAGGCATTTATTCTGTAGAAACAATTAGGATTAAAAGTAAATAAGCTTTGGTCTAAAATTGTATTTTCTATATAGTTTCTCTGTTTTTATTATGGTAAAACACATAATAAAAAATTTATCATCCCATTTTTAAGATGGTACCATTAACTATTTTACTGTACAGATCAGTAGGTTTAGGTATATTCAATTGCCTAAACTTTTTCATCATGCAAATCTCAAACTCTGTATCCATTACACAATTCCCTATTTCCCATTTCTCCAGGCTCTGGAAACCACTGAATGATTTTTATGAGCTTAACAAATCTCAATATCTCATATAATGCAGTATTTGTTTTTCTGTGACTCACAAATTTAAACCTAGCATAATAGTTCATTCATTTTATAATACATGTCTTAATTTCCTTCTTACACTTGAATAATATATTACTATATGTATATACCATGTTTTATTTATTCATTAATCCATCAGTGAACACTTGTGCTGCTTCCACTTCTTGGCTATTGTGAGAAACACTACTATGAACATGGTCACCAGTTTCTTTTAATAGCAGGAAATAAACAATATTACACTCATTAAAAACAAAGAAGGAAAGGCTTACATAAAAGAGAAGTATTTTTAAATGTGTATATTTATTGATTTTTTCTAGATATTATTTTTAGATAAAATTTTATCTTTGTGACTTACACTTTCACTAACAGACATATGTTTAACACAATCCAAACATAATGTCTGTTCTAAAAATGAATATTCATTCACTTTAATGACAAAGTAGTTCTTTTTCGTTACATTTAGAAGGAACTTACTTTGGGGAAAACACTTGTTTTCTGATTTGGGAGTATATTTGATTGACATATCATAGAATACTTTCTTTCATGCATGAATATGTAACAAACTACTGGCCTTTGGAGCTGCATCTGAGATTTGCACAGTTCAGAGAAACCAAGACTGGGAACAAAGATAAGCAGAATTAAATAGATTGAGAACACAATTCACAATTATGAAACTTCTGCAATCTGTCTTTACTCACTGCTCTCAGATGCATCATTGTCAGCATCTGACCCCGTTAGGTGGCTGATAAGAGGATTTTGAAGGCCAGCAGATTTTATTTTTAACCTCTCCATATGGTTGACCTTCTAGTTTCAATGTGAGCATCATCTGCAGAGATGATCATCAAATGGCAACTTCTACCCTAAAATGTTTTGGGTAATTTGGTCAACTCAAAAGTGATGCTCAGTTAAAGAACAATATGTGATCTTCTTTGTACTTTAAAGTCTGTACACAAATACATTTTAAAAGGTCTGTCCGCCACAAACACATTTTAAAAGTTTTGCAGGGCTATAGACAAAAATGTCAAAAATAATTTACTGACATTAGGATTAAAAGTAGTTTTTCAAACTATATGCAATGTTCTGCTTGTATAACATATAAAAGTGTAGTAGTAGCTTTTGCTGGTAAGATTTTTCAATCAGCAAAGTTCTTTTTTTAATATGAAGCAATATCTCAAATTTAAAATAACTAAAAAACAAAGTTAATAAGGTTTTATAGAAAAACTTTCAAATGTGTACTGATGTATTAATATTTCAAGTCTAATATTAGCAATATCAATGAACAACACATTAGGCTATAACATTCTTCAAAATCAAGAGATATAATTTTATTGCAATTCATGGTCCACAGTTTTATACCCTCTTGAACTCTGAAGATAAAGATGGCAAATATAGTTTTCCATATATGAAAGTTTTACATATAAGAATAATGTAACATTCTTAAGACCAAAGGGCACATTAAAAGATGATCAACATTGCTAATTTGTTAGAGAAAGGCACATCAAAACTACAAAGAGAGATCACCTCATACCAGTTAGAATGGCTATCACCAAAAACTGTACAAATAATAAATACTGGAAAGGGTGTGGATAAAAAGGAACCCTTCTATACTGTTGGTGGGAATGTAAATTGGTAGAGCCACTATGGAGTGTGGATACTCCTTAAAAAACTAAAAATAGAGTTACCATATGACCCGCAATCCCACTCCAGGACATATAGCTGGAGAAAACTATAATTAAAAAAGATACGTGCACCCAAATGTTCATTACAGCTCTATTTACAATAGCCAAGACACAGAACAACCTTAAATATATATGGACAGATGAATGGATAAAGATGTAGTATATTTATACACTGGAATATTACTCAGCCATAAAAAATAATGAAAAACTGCCATTTGCAGCCATATGGATGGACCTAGAGATTATCATACTAAATCAAGTAAGTCAGAGAAAGACAAATATCACGTGCTATCACTTATATATGGAATCTAAAAAAATATATATATATACATATATGAACTTAAACACAAAATAGGAATATACTCACAGACATAATAAACAAACTTATGGTGTACCAAAGGAGAAAGAGAGGGGGGTTAAATTGGAAGTTTGGGATTAACATATACACACCACTATATATAAAATGGGCTTCCTAGGCAGCCGAGCTGATAAAGAATCCACCTGCAATGCAGGAGAGCCTGGTTCAATTACTGGGTCAGGAAGATCCACTGGAGACGGAAGAGGCTACCCACTCCAGTATTCTTAGGATTCCCTGGTGGTTCAGACGGTAAAGAATCCACCTGCAATGTTGGAGACCTGGGTTCGACCCCTGGGTTGGGAAGATCTCCTGGAGAAGCGAACATCCCCTGGAGAAGGGAATGGTTACCCATAACCAAACAAGGACATATTATATAGCATAGAGAACCATACCCAATATTTTGCAATAACCTATAAGGGAAAATAATCTGAAAAAGAACAGATATATGTGCATACATAATTGAATCACTTTGCCGTACAACTGAAACACACTATAAACCGACTATATTTCAATAAATACATTATAAAATTATTCATCCATCCATTTATTCAACAAACATAGACATCCATTATGTCCCAAAGACAGATTCAAAGATACATGTAACCAAAAAAAAAAAACAGAGAGCGAGAGAGAAGAGAAGAAATTCTCAACACATCAAGGACTTTAGTCAGGTGGTAAACACAGAAGTTAGGACATTATTAGAGTAAGTAAGCAGCTCACTGACAGAGGGAGGGAAGGAAGGAGCCTGGGAGGACAGAACAGAACAAGCACAGAATTCTTTCCTGAGAAGCCAACAGAAAGCATTCTACAAAGACTAGTACAGAATTCACTGGTAAATTCACCAGGGGCTGAGTCCAGGGTTTGGTGGGTAAAGCGACAAGTCTCTCGGCAGAAGAAACAAGAGAAGAAAGCCACAAAGTCTAGCAAAAATGCTTATAAACTATTTTTCTTTGTAGGCTCTATTCATCATTGCTGAGACAACAAAATGTAGAATTCATTTCTGAGATGAGATTTCAATGGGCACTATTAATCAAAAAAGCAAAACAGTGTAATACTTTTAACACTCGGGGTCTCCTACTCATCCCCAGGGACCTCACATTTTTTGGATTCAGTTGGCTCTTCTTTCCTTTTCTTTTATAAATTCACACTTACTCAACACTTAGGAACAATATCATATGCCAATTATAGCACCAAAGAGTGACTAGATATTTATCCAAGACAGTTTGTAGAAATAATTATAACTTAAAAAATGTTTCAGTACCTACTGTTAGTCGCTCAGTCATGTCTGACTCAGTGAGACCCCATGGACGGTAGCCCGCCAGGCTCCTCTTTCCACGGAATTCTCCAGGCAAGAATACTGAAGTGGGTTGCATTTCCTTCTCCAGGGGATCTTCCCAACCCAGGGATAGAACCCAGATCTCCCGCATCGCAGGCAGAGTCTTTACCATCTGAGCCACCAAGGAAGACTTAAAAATATGTCTCCTTTCCTGGCAAAACCTGAATACGGACAGCACCGAGGAGGGCTAAGGGGGAATTTCCCTAAGGAAGAAAATTTAAATCAAAGTATAGTTTTTTTCTGATACAATGGCTGGAACATGTTTATAATATACCTCAACTATGAGAAACACTATCTGGTGTCCAGACAAAATCCCTACAAAGTCCCTTCAGGCGACAGTGCAGTATGGCTGCAGGAACTTTAAAACAAGGACAAGAGAAAGGAGAGGATGAGACTTGCTCCCACACAATCCCCACACAAGGAAAAGTGAAAGCTGAAAGTGAAAGTCACTCAGTCGTGTCTGACTCTTTGCGACCCCATGGACTACACAGTCCATGGAATTCTCCAGGCCAGAATACTGGAGTGGGTTGCCATTCCCTTCTTTAGGGAATCTTCCCAACCCAGGGATCAAACCGAGGTCTCCCACATGCGGGCAGATTCTTTACCAGCTGAGCCACCAGGGAAGCCTCTACACAAAGAAAGTTTACAGTAAGTTCTAGCTGCTGGCAGACAATGTTACTCATTAATATCCTAGAAATCGAAGGAATTTTAGTGTACCTGACATGTTCAACAGTTTAAACCAAACTGTGCCCTGACATGCTTTTAATATTTAGCAGTAGCTGCCAAAAATTGAAAAGATATGAAAAGAGAACATAAATAATTTTATTATCGCTAAATGTAGATATATCCAGACCCAGGCAGAAAACGAAAAGATTTCAAATGAAAGTTGATTGTTACTGCTTCTTACTCTCTCTGCCTCTTTCCCAAAAACAAAAGACAAAAAATCATAGCTTCACTAAACTGATGGCAACATCTTTTAAGACATAATATTATGAGTGAATTACTGTTTTTAAATGAACAAACTTCTTTTCAAGAATCATATTTGGAAGAGGATTCCAGAAGTACACGCAACTATGCAGTGACAAAACTTACTCTGTGCCTTGCACCATCTGATACCCTTTCAGGCAATTCTTTTAATACAATAAACCACATAAGCCGAGAAATGTAAGGTAGTGAGCAAGATGTAACCACACCCACTGTACATGTGTACTCAATGAGAGTCTTCAACGGATTCTGTAGCTATTTTGCAAAGGAACAAAAGATGGACTGAGCAATTGCATTTGTTACATTTCCCCTGTTGGCTACATTTAATTTATCACAGCATTAAATATCATCCAGATTGGTATGTGATGGTAAAGAAAGAAACATGAATTGTAGCTATTCTCCCTCCTTTGATGATAGGTGCTGTCATTTTAACAGGAATGATTGACATTCGACATCAAGCAGCTTTCTGGAAAGGAACTTGCGCACCTCTCAATGGCACATCTGGTATCTGCAGATGGTGTGGATTAGCATAACTTTTCCAGCAACAATGCGCCAAAAGCATAACGCAAAATAAGACTTATGCCTGATGTCAATTGCTTGTTTCTTGCCAATGTTAATATAAAATCTCCTAGAGATGGTTCTAATGCTTACTATCAGCTTAAACTAGAGGGAAAAAACTCAGGAAGCAATCTTGACTGTCTGGGGAGTGGGGTGGGTGGTGGACGTGAATTAATTAATTTTTATGGCAGCCCACTACTACTACTGCTGCTCTTCCTTCTTGCACAAAGGCGGTCAGGTCTCCCACTGGGGGTACGACAGGTACACAATGGGGAGTTAACAGAAGGCATGCCTCTCCTATAATGAAGACTTGATCTGTGTCATGTACGTGCCAAGTATGTGTGTCAAGTACGTATGTGTACTTAATATGTCCATATTGCAGTAGGAGCCAAAATTTCTTTCAAATAAGCATTAAATAAGCTGTATGTTCCGTGAGGATAATACTAAGAAAAAAGTTAGCATCCAATTAATTATAGGAACAACATTAGGCTCCCTGAGAGATATAAAAGAATACAAGAGCCTTTCCTCAAAGCTTTTAAAATCAAGAAGAAAAGCTCAATTTATTAATATACTGTGTCATACGTTGTAAGTGACATGAGTCCTATTCCATATGTCTTGAGGCACTGTATAAATGCCTCATAAAATGTAACAATGAAGAAGGTCTATAAAAAGATGTATCAGTTTTCTCTTTGAAAAGGCATCTCATGAAGGGTGACACCATACTCAAGACCTGGAAATTAGGTTGTATTTTAGCAAGCATTATATTCAAGAGAAGAAGAAAAAATTCAGACCTAAATGGTTTAATGCAAGGTTAACAGGACAGCAAAACTCAAGTGTCATTTGAGGAAATTTGCTGCATTCATAGGGACCAACAGGGTTGACACAGGTGAGAAATGGGAATAAAACTCCACATAGCAATGAAATAGAAAAAGACAAGAGGAGTGATGAAAATAACAGGTACACTGTATGAATCAGAAATTCAGTGCCAAGGTAATGCATAATTTATATAACATTATTTATAGCTCATCTAGTTCCAAAATCCCCATTATTTACTGATACCTACTGAACCCTTTTTCTAAAATGATCTTAAAAGAATTCACAAAAAAACAGCATACAATGTATAAGGTGAAAATAATTCGGTGAGTAAACCTGAGCAAAATCAATCCTTGATTACGTAAATAGTGATAGTGACCTAAACTTTGAAACATCTGTCTTCCCCCATCCCCCGAGCTGCTGTGTTCCTAACGTGTACAAACACCCCCACTGCAAGAATTCTGACTCTGGGTTCTCCTCAGAGGAAGATTACTATAAAATTAGCAGCATCAACCCTCCAGCCTGTGAACTCTGATACTATTTCTCAAACTCATTTTAACTTTAATGCAATTTAAAATGATAAATTCTGTCAGCCTAATATGATCAAAATTATTATTTGTAAAGGCAATTATGTCTCATATCTATATTAGAAAGACTATTCCCAAACCAAGATTCTGATTAAGATTTGTAGTTACATCTGGAACTATATTCAGTATCTTATAATAAATTATAATGAAAAAGTGTGAAAAAGAATACATATGTATCTATTATGTATATATACATATGAAAGCTGAATACACATATATACACAAATATAACTGAATCACTTGCCATACATCAGAAACTAATGCAACATTGTAAATCAACTATACTTTAATAAAAAATAAATTTAAAAAATAATTTGTAGGTCCAATGAGTTCTACCAACGCTTCTTCAAGTAATATACTAACAACTATTGTATATGGGATAAAAAGAAGTTTCTATTTATCAATACATGAAAATATACAGAAAACAACAGCTACATCATTGCTTAATAATGACACACTAGGAGTTTTCTTCTGTAAAACTGTTATTCACATTTTATATTTTTCTCCTGAAGTTTTGACGAACATCCTGCACATTTGAAAATAGAAATAAAAGAGTTTATGTATTAAAAATGAAATTACAGTATAATCATTTGAGTATACTACACATCTGAGTAGAGAACCAATAAAAAAAACTACTACAGGAGTGATTATTTTCTTCTTTGCAACAGCAACAACAAAGTAAAGAATATAATTCTAACTTCCTATTAATTATTAGCAAATGATCATAAAAAATCACTTCACCTCAATTTCTTCATCTGCAAATACAGACGGAAATGTCTAATGTGTTCTTTTCTTCAAGGAAAACAAGCCATTGGGAAGTCAGACAAGAAGTCATCATATCTAAGTGGTGGTAATTATAAATAAATTCAAGTAAATCAAAGATTTTCAGAACAGAAGTTTCAAAATTTAAAAACTATTCTTATGGTGTTCTAATAGTCCATGAAAAACTAGAGATGTCTGGAACAGTATCTCCAGACAAAGGTAAATTTTTGGAATTTCATAACAGCATATCAATTTATATGCAATATGTAATGCATATGATTAAATGGCTGATGTGGACCAAGTATCATTTTAAAATAATATGAATCTGAAACAGACTTACAGATGCAGAAAACAACCTTAAGGTGACCAAGGGGTACCGAGGGGAAGGATAAACAGGAAGACTGGGGCTGACATATACACTGTACTATAAATAAAGTAGATAACTAACAAGTTCCTACTTCATAGCACAGGGAACTCTACTTAATACTCTGTAATGGTCTATATGAAAAAAGAATCTAAAAAAAAAGAGTGAATATATTTATTTGTATAACTGACTCACTTTGTTATACACCTGAAAGTAACACAACTTGGGAAATCAAGTATACGTCAAAGTTTTTTAAAATAATACAAATCTCTACGCATGTGTGCTCAGTCATGTCTGACTCTTTCTGACCCCATGGAGCACAGCCCACCAGGCTCTTCTGTCCATGGAATTTTCCAGGCAAGAAGACTGGAGTGGGTTGCCATTTCCTACTGCAGGGAGTCTTTCTGACCCAAGGGTTGAACCCGCATCTCTAGTGTCTCCTGCCCTAGCAGGCGGATTCTTTAACACTGTGCCACTTGGGAAGCCCCATGAATCTCTATACTTTCAAATTAACTTTTTGTGAACCTAAAACTTTTCTAAAAAATAAAGTCTATTAAAAAATAAAATAAGGTATTTTTGATGAGAAATGTAACCATTTTGAATATAAGAAGTTACTTTGTACAAATAGTTATAATTTTAAAAGATAAAAAAATAAATAAAAGCTATAGACTGTTAAATTAAAATTCCATCCCTTACAAATGCTTTTTCAGCATTTAGAAAATAATGCAGTCAGTAATGCTGAAAAATGGATTCTTATCTAGCCTACTCTGAAAAAATACTTCAAAGGTCCTTTCATGCATCCAGCAAGAATTTACAGAGCATATATAGTATGCCAGACACTCTCCAGGCTCTGCAAATACAGAAGGAAGCAGAAAAGTATCCTTGAGTACAGAGTCCAATAGAAAAGACAAACATCAGTGAGAGAATCATACAATTAAGTGTGAAATTACACTGTGGTAAGACAATAATGTGACAAATGCTACTTTAAAGAGGAGACACACAGAAAAATTTTAAAAAGTCTACACTATTCTACCATAAAATAACCAAGATCATTTTACTATTGTAACTTTTCTCTTTGCAGACGAATAATATCGCAGTCACACCCTCTCCCCCAAGTTACGAGAAGCACAGTGTACCTCTGACTGCAAACTGAGAAAACGGCAATAATGGCTGGCAACAGTTCAGCTATCTAGGGAATCCGAATGTGAAGACATCAACCACTAAGGGGCCCACAGATACACTTCAATCCTGCCCATTCTCCCCAACTCTTCAAAGGGAAACTTTTGGAAAACTTTTAGCCCTGAAAAATATAGGAAATCACTTAAACTAAAACCCCTTTCTTGGTAATTCTCTAACAAGGTTCTCAAAGAATTTGTGTCATTTTTATTATATGTCTGAGCTTTTTAAATCCCTAATTATATTATTTATCTTACCAGAGTAAGTATTTTACAATTTTTGCCAATTTTTATCAAATGTTGTTCTCTCCTGACACCATTCTGTTCTCCAAAGAGCTGCTAGTTTCTGATATGCTCAGATATTTCAATGTTTTTTTTCTCGCTATTGAGAACTTTTATTAATTCTCCCAATCTGTTATAAGTAGAAGAATAAATCACTTAAAGGCAACTGTGAAAGTGAGAAAACCTCATCAAATAATCTCAGAGTCAATCTCTGCTCATAACTCACTGCTTTATATTTGTACAAGAAAGCCAAGCCTCTTAATTCTCAGTTCTTGATTTCTAAGGCTCATAGGCTGGGAGGAATAACAAATTCAGCTCAGCACCTGACATGATAAATGTTGTCCTAAAATAAATATGTGTGTGAGTGTGAGTGTGTGTGTCTGTGAGTGTGTGAGTGTGTGAGTGTGTGTGTGTGTGTGTAGGTAGGTAGGTATATGATAGATGAATAAACTCATGACAAGGTGAAGAATGAGAGTGAGTTTGACAATAACCTTAGAAAATTCAGATATACTTTAAGGACTTATTAAAGGACTGAAACAAACCCCTTGACTCATCTTTGTTTCTCAAATAAAATGGTTAAAGATAACGTATTCTAAGTATCTTCCAAGGAAAGGCAATATTCCAATACAATAACTCTTCCAAGAAAAAAACATTGCCTAGATAGCATATGGATGGATGAGAATGCAAACCTGAAACCAATTATCAAAGAAACCTGACAGCTATTTGACACTACAGACTCTGACAATAAAAGACGCATAATTTTTTATGAAATTCATCCACTGCTGTAAAGCTTCACGTTAGATGCTTCACATGACTAAAAACTGTATCTATTACCAAGGTCCCAGGTCATAGTTTCTTGTGATGAACTTAACCTACATTTCAGTATTTAAAAAAATGAAAGTAGCTCAGTTGTATCTGACTTTTTGTGATCCCATGGACTGAAGCCCACCAGGCTCCTCTGTCCATGGGATTCTCCAGGCAAGAATACTGGAGTGAGTTGCCATTTCCTTCTCCAGGGGATCTTTCCCACCCAGGGATCAAACCTGAGTCTCCTGCACTGCAGGCAGATTCTTTACCATCTGACCAATACCTGATACTAACTGTAAGAAAGAATATCAAGAACATTAACTACATATTTAACAAGTGCCTGTATGAAGCATAAGCATAAGCTAGAATCAAGATTGCCTGGATAAATATCAATAACCTCAGATATACAGATGACACCACCCTTATGGCAGAAAGTGAAGAAGAACTAAAAAGCCTCTTGAAGAAAGTGAAAGAGGAGACTGAAAAAGTTGGCTTAAAACTCAACATTCAGAAAACTAAGATCATGGCATCCAGTCCAATCACTTCACAACAAAAAGATAGGGAAACAATGGAAACGGTGAGACTTTATTTTTGGGAGCTCCAAAATCACTGCAGATGATGACTGCAGCCATGAAATTAAAAGAGGCTTGCTTCTTGGAAGAAAAGCTATGACCAACCAAGACAGCATTTTAAAAAGCAGAGACGTTACTTTGCCAACAAAGGTCCGTCCAGTTAAAGCTATGGTTTTTCCAGCAGTCAAGTATGGATGTGAGAGGTGGACCATAAAGATAGCTGAGCGCTGAAGAATCAATGCTTTTGAACTGTGGTGTTGGAGAAGACTATTGAGAGTCCCTTGGACAGCAAGGAGATCCAACTAGTCCACCCTAAAGGAAATCAGTCCTGAATATTCACTGGAAGGACTGATGCTAAAGTTGAATCTCCAATACTGAGCTGACTCATCTGAAAAGACCCTGATGCTGGGAAAGATTGAAGGCAGAAGGAGAAGGGGACAACTGAGGATGAGGTGGTTGGATGGCATCACAGACTTGATGGACAAGAGTTTGAGCAAACTCTGGGAGTTGATGATGGGAAGGGAAGTCTGCATACTGCAGTCCATGGGGTTTCAGAGTCAGACACGACCTAGCGCCTGAACTGAACTGTTCTATCCCAGGAATTGTGTTCCAGACACTGGAGACTCACCAAGGAAGAAGCACCAGCGCACACCTCCCATCACATACGGTCAAGAGATGCTGGCAGGATGCCCAACCCACAGCTATGTATTAAGAAGCAAAAGCAAAATGAGTGGACACAAAAACGCCTTTGAAAGAGATAAATATCACTGCTGTGGCAAAGGTACTGGTTGCTCAGAAATGGAACGACCTTTCCCCATATAAAACAAAGCTACCATGGATGGCAACATTCTCTGACCATTTCAGCAGCAAAACCAAAAACCACAAGTGAAATATTTTGTTAGATACCAGCTTCCCTCCTTCCTCCCTCCCATGCGCTATTATAGTCCATTATCTAAAGTCACTACATCTCTTCCTCCCCCATCTTCATATACACAAAGAAGGATCTTTCTTCAAGGTCTATGCCAGCGCTTACCTATTTCAAGAGGTAAGCTTTCCCGATCCCTCTAATTAGTAGGGTCTTGTCCTTCTTTGTCTCTGCCAAGGCATAGTCTCTCCCAAACTACCTTCACTACTAGATGGAAAATTTTTAGTGTTTTTTAAAAATCTCCTTCTAGATTATTCTGTTTGCCACAAATGCAGTAAATTTCTAAAAAAAAAACATTTTTAATGCATGTACCTTACCCCTATTTAGTCCTTACAGAAAATATACACTGTCTGAAAAAGAGAAGGTACTTGAGAGATACCTGCAGAATTAAATTCAGAAACAGAGTTTGCATATAGCTAGCTATTTATAAACACACAGATGTATATATAATACCAAAATAATCTAAATTTAGCTTTTATAAAACTTTCAAAAGGATTTCCCCAGCTACTTCTCAAAATTTCTAAAATGTTTTTATCAAAAGTTTTAAGGCCCACTGATGTTGACAAATAAATCACTTAAATCATCACATTGGTATTAATAGTAATGACTTAATTTTGGCATAAATTAAGAATTATTTAACGTCACAAAACCACCTGTCCTCTTAAAATATGGTGGATGTAACACCACACACTTCTTACAAATCCTACATTCTCCAGATGTTTTTTTTACACACAGCTCTTCAGCACCTTTCTTTCATGTCATCATCCATGTCTATACATATAACCATTCTTTCTTTCATTTAAAATATCATTGTACTCAGTATAGCACCCTTGGTAAGTATATGGTAGATACTAGATAAATAATTAACTGGGCTTTCTCTTTTCATTTAAAGATTCAAATTTCCCAAATACCTTCACCAAATTATTGAGGAAATTTATGTACATATCAAGAACAAATTTCTATGTATGCCTTTTCCACTAAATTTGGAATCGTTACTGGCCACTGATACCAAGATAAACAAAGGACAAAAAGGTACCGAAATGACATCATCTCTTTCAGAAGTTTGTTTTGTAGCTTCTACCTTACAATAAAAGTCTTAACCAAATTAACTTTCTTTGCAGTGCCAAAAATGACTTCATGCTATGAGGTCTATTACACGTATCTCCTGAGCTCCCATCACACATTAACTCAAAGCTGTGTTATCTCCTGCCGTGCACTGGCTTTCGTGTGCTGCACTGAGGAACTTTAGAAGCGGACCCGCTAGACTGAGAGCACATCAAATGTTGTACAGTGCCTAGCTGGCACTTTAAAATGCTAGAACTGATAATAATAAATATGAATCGCCATTCACTAAAAGGGAGGTCACGGAAATTCTAGGTGGCTTCATTCATTACTTACAAATAAGAATCTGTCAACATTTCCATCAAACACATCTATTTATAGAATGTTACAGCCACAAAAGTTATTTTGGAATAGAAGCACCATTAAGAATGTCCATCAAAGACTATTTCTTCATAATGTTAAAAATAAGTTCCATTCAGCTCTATGAATCTGAAATACATAGAATACCATTTTTTGTTTAGTCACTAAGCTGCATCCGACTCTTTGGACTCATGGACTGCATCCATGAGCCCATCCGACTCATGGGCTGCAGCCCACCAAGCTCCTCTGTCCATGGAATTTCCCAGGCAACAATACTGGCGTGGGCTGCCATTTCCTTCTGCAGAGGATCTTCCCCACCCAAGGATCAAACCCCGGTCTCCAGCATTGCAGGCAGATTCTTTTACTGCTGAGCCACTGGGGGAACCCTTAGAATACCATATATATTTCAATAACGTATCAGTTCTTACTTTCGGAATGGCGACTGATGCACTATCTCAGGGTATAATTCAAACTTTTAAAAATGCATCAATGACATGAAACTAAGTTACAATAATGATATTAGTACATTTTCATTTCCTAGTAGAAAATACATTTCATAATAACAAAAATGTAAAAGATAAGATTTCAAAATGGATACAACAGAGAAGTTCATTACTGGCAATTTTCTTGTTTAAAGGTTATATTTTATTGTGGGTGTTAATGACCAAAGTTAATGGTTTTAAAAACAACTGGAATTTAAATTTTAAAAAAGTATAATATAGCTTTATAGGTTTGTTTTTCAAATATTAAAGTCATACTTTTCATCTTCACACACATATATAGTGCCAAAGTTTTCCCTCCCTCATTTACATTTGTTAAATATAACTTCTCTTAATGAACGTTAGAAAAAATGTCAATAATTCCAGTCACAAAATGTATAAGCACATGTAATGAAAAAATATTTTATAATCTTTCAATTTCAAAAATGAAAGATGAGAAATGTCTGTTGCCATTATTTTCTTTAGCATGTGGTTCTTAGTGTCTTACCTATTACCACTGCATTCATGCCTATCAATTTCAGTGCAGGAAAGAGTGCATGCACTTGGATTCTAGTCGGAGGTCACCTTGTAATTCTGGATCCTAGTCCTGCCCTTCGGAGAAGGCAATGGCACCCCACTCCAGGACTCTTGCCTGGAAAATCCCATGGACGGAGGAGCCTGGTAGGCTGCGGTCCATGGGGTCGCGATGAGTTGGACACGACTGAGCGACTTCACTTTCTCTTTTCACTTTCATGCACTGGAGAAGGAAATGGCAACCCACTCCAGTGTTCTTGCCTGGAGAATCCCAGGGACGGGGGAGCCTGGTGGGCTGCGGTCTATGGGGTCGCACAGAGTCGGACACGACTGAAGCGACTCAGCAGCAGCAGCAGCAGTCCTGCCCTTAGGTCTCACCCTACACTAACATGTTAAATTTTCCTTGATAATTACTAGAAACTACCTGTGAAGCTGTCTTCACTTCCTGAGTGCATTCACCAGGCAGGCAGTGAGTGCTCTCCATTTACCAAATAGACCATCTGAGGCTGAGATTCAAAAGATAAACAAAAACTTTCGTATCTTGGACCTCATGAAGCCTGGAATCCAGCAGAGAAAAGAAATATTATACAAATAATGACAATATACAGCTATGCCACCTGCCTCAAAGGGAAAATTTAGTGCAAAATGGAACTGCATAACCAGGGAAGCTTTTTCTGAGGAAGAGACATTAAAAACTGAGACATTCCAGATGAGCAAGGGTGAGACAAGTGAAGAGGAAGGGAGCTCCAGTAGAAGGGATGAGATATGTGAACACAAGGAGGTAGGAGAGGCTTGGGGTCTTTAAGGAACTAAAGAAAACCATCAGAGCCAAAAACAAGGAAAGAGGCAAGAAGAATGTCCTGGGTGTATCAGTCAGATGGTGCAGGGCCTTCCTTGCAAATGACTGTCAGCGTCATGGAGTGTGGGCTTCATCCTAGGCGCAAGAAGTAGCAGACCATCTTCACTGGGAAGTCAGCGCAAAGGAGCTCCAGGGATGTAGTCTGTGCCTTCTGAAAAACAGGGGAAAAAAGGGCAAAAAAGAGACACGGGCCTGTGGAGAATGAGCTACAGAAGACGTCACTGGAGGGTTTACAAACAGCTGTGATTTAACGAGACTTGTGTTTGTACAAAAGTCTCTTCTTGCTCAGTAGAGAAGAGATGAGAATACCTGTAGTACAAGCAAAACTGATGATGTGTAGGACTGTGGAGACAACAGTGGAGATGGACAGAATAAACAGATGAGAGACTAACGTTTGAAAACACAAATTAGACATGGTGATTATAAAGTAGAGAGGGAAGAGAGAGAGGGTGGTGTTGAGTACGACTTCTCAATTTTTGAAATAAGCATGGGCAACACTGAATCACCCTGAATCATGTGCTATCTCTACTGTCAAAGGAAGAACAAAGGCAATCTTTATTGAGCTTGAAATGTTATTTCTTCCCCAGGGCTTTAGTAAAGTCAGTCTAAAACTAAAATGTCTTACTTAATTTCTAGCCATATGACATTAAAATGTGTACATTCAAATAACAGTACATATTTAAATTCAAAGCCCTGAAGAAGAGCTTTGAAAAGTGGATACCCTCTGACCCAATACGATGTTTATAAGAATAAATACATCCTCATGTGTATTGTGCTTTTCAGATTACTCTCACTACCTAGACTGCTCACCCTCACCCAAGCCACTGTCATCTCTCACTGGAATTCATATAATTCACTATTTATTATGCTCATTTTTCATTCCACTTCTACCCACTAGAATGTAAGTTCAAAGGGAGCAGGGATTCTATCCATTTTGTTCACTAACAGATCCAGGTCTTAGATTAGTGCTCCATCTAATGTAGGTGCTCAATATATATTTACAGAACAAATGAATGGAGGAAGGACAAAGCATTAACTCACTGAATCATGTCCCAAGCCTTGGTGGTAATAAGGGAACAAGGATCTCCATTTTGTTTATGAGAAAACAGAAGTTATGAGAATTTAAATGCTTTTCCTATGTAGCAATATACTAAGCCAGAACTTAAATCCAGACTTCCTGACTCTTAAGTTCGGTAGATCAATTTTTTATTTATGTTTCCTAGTCATCATGTTTTACCATGGGCACCCAAACACATACTCTCAGACATTCCCCATCAAAACTGTTAGCCTACACAGAGATATGTTCCCTTCTATAATATTGACTGAGGAGACAGGAATGGAAGTGGATTCAGTGGTTTTCTCTCCCTGACAATTAGTAAGCCATCAGGAAAATAAAAAAAGAGAACATATTTCTCCATCAGCAAAACCTTTTGATACGATTATAATGCTGGGCAAACACAATACAAAACAAAAACAATGCAAAACAAACAAGACATATGACAACAAAGTTAGAGTATATCACATCATGGTGGCTAACCCTTAGTTACATAACATGATACAAAAATGCTGATGCGTCAATTTATTGTGAGGATTAAATTTAAAAAAAAAAAGAAGAGGAAGGAAAGACATTGGCCTCTGCAACTAGAATTAGCACAAAAATGAGTCTTCTTATAAGAGCCTAAGAAGAAAACAAATCCAATAACTGTCATGTTTAGCAAAAAAATGGGCAGTGGAAGGGACCATAGATACAAAGTATGACAGAAAATAATGATATTACTATGTGAGTCTCCTAATTTTTTTTCCTTCTAAAACCATGCTTTCCTTTAACTCTGATTATAAAAATTTTTTAATTTTTCATATACTATTAAAAATTAAATACAATAAAAATGAAAACACAATCTCATCAGCCAAGAAAGGCCATTTATTTATATTTTAGATGCTCAGATTATCTTTCTAGACTTCTACGTATATATAACAAATTTTAATTGGCTCGTTTTATACCTGTTTTATAAACCTTTCTTCACTTTACCATGTAACGCAGATTCCTTTTTGTAAATAAAAACATAGTTCTACATTCACATTTTAATGCCTACATAATTCTTGATAGTGTGAATATAACATAATTCATTTACCTATCCTTGTTGTGACATATATCAGTTGCCTAGTGTATATATCCTTTGATAAACAACTATGCTGGATATTGCTGCACATATGGTTGGATATTCCTGCACATATGATTGTGTATATGTGAGATTTTCATCTTAAAAAAATCTAAGAAATGGAATTGCTAGATCAAAGAGCAAGAATGTTTCTATGTATTTTAATTCATATTCTCCAGACAGGTGATTCCAGGTTTATATTCACATCAGAGACACACAAGAGCAGTCCTTTTCCATCACCAAGTATTATGGTTTTCATCTTTACCAATTTAAAAGGTGAAAACCAGTCTCTTAAAGATGTTTCATGTGCATTTTTGTTACAAAATTTCACAAGCTACTGGCAAGATCTTTTTTTCAAATGACCTATTTCTATTCTTCAAATCCACAGTAGAATCACTGGGAGTGGGCCCCAGGACTGCATTTTAACACACTTGAGAGATAATCCTCATGAACACGCAAACCTGAGAATCACTAGCCCATATGTTAGTGCTGAAGAGTTTACACATGTTTGGCTTATTTTGTCTCAATAGATATACCCAATGAGCAGGAAGAAGAGGAAGATCAGGAGATACTTTCAAAAACTAAAAAATAAGAAGGCGGCTCAGAGAGGCTTAATAACTCGTCCAAGGTCCCACAGCTAACAAAAGAAAGAAGTCTTCATAATGCTACAAAACAGAGATAAGAAATCTTCCAATTTCACAAACGTTAAAATTATGCATCTTAAATTGGAGAATATCTGGAAATAAAATTGTATTATTCAGCCAACTCACATTTAACCTTAAGATTAAAAGTAACCATGTAGGGAAGCATTATATAATGTTTTTATGTTTCAAACTGATATTTTTAGACTGGAATTAAAAAGAAACACTCTAATAGAGAAAGCAAAGATGAAACATGTGTTGGTGAGGAAGGTGTGGGCCAAAACCCTCACTAACTTTCTACGCTGCTGTAATCCCATGAAAGGCTACAATAGATTCAATTCATTTTGAAAAGGGGAGTATTTTCTACAATGAGAGGACGAATGCCACATGAAAGTAATCCTGTGCATTCCAGTCCAATGATCTCTGATGTAGAACCATGATCCAGTGGGAAAACAAGTGTTTTGGAGCAAAAAGACCTTTGCCATTTATTAATTATTCAGACTTGTTATCAAATTCTTTTTGTCACAACTTCCTAATTTATAAGATAAGAACAGCTCCAATCTCAGAGCATTTTTATGGAGATAAAAAGAAAAAAGGAAAGAAAATATGAAAGATGATCTGTATCTGTTAAGTGCCTAGTTATTCTAAATTTTTCTAAATATATGATTAAAAATTAGAGTTGCATCATTGAAAGACTGACTCCCTAACCTGGCAGAAACTGACTGCTTCCATATGATCTCTTTGTATTTTGACAGCTTAACTAACTGTTCAGTGCACAATAGCTGCAGTAGGCAATCAAGCAAAACAGGAACCACTAAAAAGTCTATTAAACCTTCAAGGAAAAGTTCAGTTATTGCTGAAGAGAGTGTCATGTCTAGCTATGTGAAGAAAATACTTTTGCAATTTTCAAAATAGCATCTGCATACGAAGTTTAATTTGGAGGGTCTGTGTGTTAGTCACTCAGTCCTGTCCCACTCTTTGCAACCCCGTGGCGGGTAGCCCTGCAGGCTCCTCTGTCCATGGGATTTTCCAGGCAAGAATGCTGGAGTGGGTTGCCATTCTCTCCTGCAGAGGATCTTTCTAACACAGGAATAGAACCAGGTCTCCCATATTGCAGGCAGATTCTTTACCAGCTGAGCTACCAGGAATCTTTCTCACACATACTCACACACACACACACACACACACAGAAAACTAATAACACTTTACTTTCATAAGGATATGAATGAGCTTAAGTGCTAAAGCATGGAACAGATATTAGTCATGTATGCTGTATCCCTAAAGACAGACATATAATACTTTAAAATGTGGGGGGGAAATAGAGCTTAAAAAAATAATTTGGTAAGTTCTTTTCTCCAGTAGAAATCATTTTTTTCAGTAATTTTTGATAAAAGATAAATTCTGAGTACTGTTCAAGAAACAGTAGTTAGCATTTTCTTATATATTGAGGTGCTCTCTCAAAAACAATCTAGTATACTAATATAGAGCTACTTATGTTCATTGAAATGTAAAGGAATATACGATATACTTCATACATTATGCGTCCCTTTAAATTTAAAACAGGTTACAACTGAAATAAATCTATCCTAAAAAACACTACTAATTATTTCTTCATTTCACAAATTAAAAAAATTAAGTTTTTATTATTCATCATGGTTCCAAATCAGTGTATCTAACTTTTCAACTCTGGATTTTGCAGTTCTACATTTATTTGTATTTTTCTACATTAAGACAAGAATGTCAGAGACTCACTGTATGATGTTTATTCAGGTCATTGAATGTAATAATCATATAAGTTTAAAACAGCCACAGAGGCTACTTCATTTTTAAAAGGATTCAAAAATTTAACTACATTTTAGCTACCGTGCCTAAGGAAGCCATGATGTGGTCTGTGAACCCCCTGAGGCGAGAGTCATGGTCTTTTTCTCTTTTTACATGTTTTTGCCGAGGACAATAATGACGCATTACAAAATCTTTACTGAATAAATGAATCCAACATTATTCAAATATTGACTCTTTTGATGGATAAGATATACTATCTATCACTTGATTATTAGACTTCTTAAAACAAAACACTCATCATTATATCTTCAAACATAATTAGGTTGACAATTCAAGATACTGTTGTCACCACTCATGTTGGTTTTGTTTTTAATTGAGCTGGCTTAAAACCGGACTAAACAGGCTACTACAATTCACTCCAAATGATTGGGTGTGTCCACAGTACAAATTGCTTGAGCACTCCTTTGCTACACTTACTGTATTTTAAAATATTTCTTTTAAAATAAAGTGAGATATATTTTTAAAATGAGTCAACATTAAGGCTCTTATCTTTTTTAGAAGAGAGAAGGCAGAGAATATCTTAGTGGGCTGAAAAATTTGAAGACTCATCCAGAAGGTTGATTTACAATATCTTGATCACTGGAGTGTTCTGAAGTTTAATTGATTAATATTTATGAAATGCTCCAAGTGCAAATTCTCATACTTATGATGCAAATATGAAAATATTTATATCAAGGTTAGCACTTGCTATTTTGAATTCAAACCACAATTCACTAAGAATCAATACAAGCACACACCAGTAGAAGGCAGTTTACATCAAACAAACACAGTGTTTTCATAACACTGAATTTAGACACATTTGTAAATAAAAATCAAACATCTTATGAGAGTTTCTATGATATAAATCAATTTACCAACTTTCAAATCTTGTCAAAAAATTTTAGGATCAGGGAACAGGGTCCCAAGATGGCAGCATAGGAAGACCTCTGAATTCATGTCCTTCCACAGACACCCAGAACGTCACCTACATAGAGAACAATTCAACCTGAAGACCTGAGGGCTGATTGATTTTTTATGTACAGTTTCTGCAAATAAAACCAGATATAAATGGGTAGGAAAGACAGAGACACAGTATCCCCTGGAACCCAAATCCTGATGCTATAAACTCCAATAGGGAGGGATATTGCTAACAGGCCTGGGTGCAGACTCACCTGCCCTGGGACACAGTGATAAAATAACATTTTAAAAAATAATATGTTAAAAAGCTTGACTATACAGGAAGGAAATCCATTTACTGGCACTAGAGGTTCTGCCAAACAGGCAGGAAATTACCAGAGTCAGCTCCAAGGTTGGAAGTATCAGCAAGAAGCAGAGTTGGAGGCCCCTTAGGACTCCCCCTAGCCCCAGCCTTCCCGTCAAGGTGGACAGAGGCACAGTACTCCTCAGGGACTGCCCCCGGCCCAGGCTGCTCCATCTCCAGCTGCCCTGGGGTGCATTCACCCAAGGACCACACCTGGCCAGGACCTGTTCCAGCTCCAGCCGGCCAGTCAAAGCCACCAAGCACAAGAAATCCGCATGGGGGACATTCCCATACAAGGCCAATTCATCAAGACCAGGAGAGGCAGCTGTTTTGTCTAATTCATAGAAACAAAAATCTAAAGTCAAACGAAATGAGGAGACCAAGGAGTATGTTTCATACAAAAGGAAAAATAAAACTCCCAGAAAACACCCTAATGAAATACAGATAAGCAATTTATCTGATAAAGAGTCCAAAATAGTCCTAAGGATTTTCATGCTTTGTGAGGAAAATGGAGAAATTCAACGAGAACTTTAAAAAAGAAATTAGAAAATATAAGAAAGACCAGATTAGAACTGAAAAATACAGTAACTGTAATTTTAAAAATGCACCAGAAGGGTTCAACAGCATACTAGATGATACACAAGAAATATAAGCAATGTGGAAGACAGAATGGTGCAGACAACCCAATCAGAACAGCAAAACAAAAGAAAAAAAAAAAAAAAAGAATATTCAGAAATGAGAAGAGTTTAAGGGACAACATCAAGCACACTAGCATTTGCATTACAGAGTTCCCAGAACACCAGCAAGAGAAAGGGGCAGAAATCTTTTTCGAAAAAATAATGGTGAAAACTTCTTTAATGTGGGGAAGGAAACAGACATCTCGATTCAGAAAGCAGCAAAACTCCCAAGCAAGATGAATCTAAAGAGATCTACACCAAGACATATTCTAATTCAAACAGCAAAAGCTTAAAATATTGGCAAAAATGTTCCTTCAGATAGTATGAGAAAACCTGAACGAACTTTTTGGCCAATCCAATAAAAATAGAATTTAAAAGTAGCAAAAGAAAAACAACTAACTAAATATAACAGAAATCTCAAAGACTATCAGCTGATTTTTCAGCAGAAATTTACAGGCTAGCCAGAGGAAGTGGCAAGATGTGTCTGAAATACTGAAAGAAAAAACCATAACCTAGAATACTCCATCTGGTAAAGTTGTCATTCAGAAATGAAGGAGACACAGTTTCTCAGATGTCAAAACTAAAAGAGCCAACACAACCAAAACAGATTTACAAGAAATAGTAAGGGTCTTCTTTAAGTAGAAAAGAAAAGGCCACAACTATAAAGAAGAAAATATAGGAAAAATCTCACTTATATATAGTAAAGTCAGTGGATCAGCCACTTAAAAAGCTAACATGAAGGTGAAAAGAAAAAAGTACTATCATTAACTATAACTTCAATAAGTAAAGGGATACCCAAAATAAAAAGGTGTAAAATATGAAATCAAAAACAGAAAATGTAGAGGAAAATGGTACTAAAAAGGTGCTGCTTTGGAATGCCTCCAAACTGAGCCTATAAAACAAAGACTATTAAAAAAGATAAAGGAGGATATTACCTAATGAAAAAGGGGTCAATATAATAAGAGGATACAATATTTGTAAATATTTAGTCACTCAACATAGGACTACCCTAAACATATAAAACCAAACATTAAATAAATAAAGGAAGAAATAGACAGTAATACAATAGTAATATGGGACTTCAATATCTCACTTAGGTCAATGGACACATCACTGAGACAGAGAATCAATAGGAAACACTGACCTAAAATAACACGTTAGATGAAATAAATGATACATAGAGAGAACCACACATCCAAAAGAAGCAAAATACACATCCTTTTCAAGTGCACATGGAAAACTCTTCAGGATAGATTACATTTTAGGCCACAAAACCAATCTCAATATATTTAAGAAGACCAAAATCATATCAAGAATCTTTTAGACCACAATGGTATGAATTGAAGTCAACCACAAGGAAACTAGAAAAGAAAATAATAATATGGAGAATAAACAACCATGCTACTCTACAACCAATGCGTCACCAA
Source organism: Muntiacus reevesi (assembly GCF_963930625.1). Lineage (NCBI taxonomy): Eukaryota > Metazoa > Chordata > Mammalia > Artiodactyla > Cervidae > Muntiacus > Muntiacus reevesi. The sequence goes on from NC_089263.1 coordinate 38,117,355, forward strand.
AGAAAACAAAAAGAAAATTTTAAAAACTCTTTGAGACAAATGAAAATGGAAACACAATTGCCCAATATATATGGGAGGCAGCGAAAGCAGCTTTAAGGGGAAAATTCACAGTGAGATAGATCTGCAGAAACAAGAAAAATCTGAAATAAGTAACTTTAAATATACATTTAAACGAACTAGAAGAAGAACAAGCAAAGCCCAAAGTTAGTAGAAGTAAGAAAATAATATTAGAGTGGAATTAAATGAAATAGTCTTAAAAAGCCATAGGAGAGCTCAATGAAACTAAGTTTGTTCTTTGAAAAGATAAATGAAATCAACCAATCT